>NW_009720353.1:0-15359 GCF_000703405.1 Apaloderma vittatum
CCAATAATCTTAAAATTAAACTCCCAAATTCGCTTTACTGTTATATTGGAATGGCTTTTGTATCGATTATACAGCTATCTGTTTGGATTTTTGATTACTGGAATTCCTACCTATGTCTGTTCGGCAGTTTTAGCAAATTAACATAATCTGAGTTTGATTTGTAGCAATTACAAATATTTCTTGCTTACACATTCATTCTTAATTTTGTGAATGAAGTTATTACTTGCCCTACATTCAGATTAATACTTTTTATTCTTAATTTTGTGAATGAAGTGTCATTACTTGCCCTACATTCAGATTAATACTTTTGGACACTCGCATACCTGTGTGTGCAGACAGAGCATGTAAGAAATGAAGGTGTCACTGGGTCCAGTTAATGCAGAGACTGGAATAAAGATTATAATTTTATGTAAGAAATGAAGGTGTCACTAGGTCCAGATAATGCAGAGACTGGAATAAAGATTATAATTTGATCAAACATAATTGGAATTTGGTTGATCCATCATTAATGTGATGGATCTGTTCCTAATCTGTATTTAGAAAATAAAAGTTTTAAGTGTCTGCTTTCTGTGAGTCCTCACTTTCAAAGTATTAACAGATGGTTCATTCTGCCACGGTGCTACATTGTTGTTAGAGCTGGCTTTAAAATAATTTTTGTGTTCTCAATAGTCCCAATTTATTCTACTTCCTTTTAAGATTATTCAAAAGACTTCTTTTGACGCTGCTGAACGGCAGTGAGAGGCGATCATAGGTGCGTCCAATAATGCCTGTCTGAAAAATATACATAATGTACA
The DNA here is from genome assembly GCF_000703405.1 of Apaloderma vittatum. Taxonomy (NCBI): domain Eukaryota; kingdom Metazoa; phylum Chordata; class Aves; order Trogoniformes; family Trogonidae; genus Apaloderma; species Apaloderma vittatum. The sequence continues at coordinate 795 of NW_009720353.1, forward strand.
CGGGAACTGCAAGCTCTACGTGGAAAAAGATAATTGTGTACACGCCTTATTGGTGCGGTTGCTAATCTATGCTAGTACATTCAAATTAATGTACTTTGTTCATTATAATTCACCCGTACTACTATTAGGATAATGCGTTAACGGGCAATTGCAAATATGTTGTGTCGAACTTTGAGACAAAGTGTTAATCTTGATGGGATTAAGGAAAAGCATTAAAATTAATGAAATGATTGCATCTCAATCTGCATATGCAAATTAGGATAAATCGTATGCCCAACAATAGTATAAGCAAAAGATTATGATAATAAGTTGCCTTATCTGAATTAATGACTGGCTACCCCCACTTGATAAGGTCATAGTAAGTCCCAGTGCACTTATTACTAAAACTTATCGTTCAAGCATGTGGATGCATTTAATTGTTACAGCCTGTTTTACCACACAGATAAACTGTGAGAGAAATGGGAAGTTCTCCTGTCCAGCACAAGTCTGTAAAAGAAAACTTTGTTGTTGTTGTTGTTCAATGCACTTCAAATCTCAAGAAAGCAAAGGGTGTAGAAAGGCAAAGAGATATCCCTCCTTATAATTTGACTTAAGGATTAATAAATAATTCAGTTAACCCTCGCTTCTCCCTGCTTTATAGGGTTAAAGATTTATGGCTTACGGGGAATGCGTGAGCGAGTCAGAGCTAGAACAGTCATGATGAAAGGAATCATGAAGTTGGCTGTATTTGTTGATTTCCCAGCAGCCCTGTCTAGAGACAGGTTTACTCAAGGCAAGGTTGTTTCTCTAGCTGTGTGCTAATACAATACCAAGTGCAGTAAATAATAAATTTCAGCATGGGCCTTTGAGTAGTATTGCTTGATAACTAATATTAATATTTATTAATTTTTATATATAGATCTTGGAAGATATAAGATGACTTTGTTCTGAAACTGCTTTCTGGGAAGGGTATCATGGATAGTAAAGGATTTCAGTTGTCTTACCCTCAGTGAAACGTGATTTTGCGCTTTCTTGTATGTTTGAATTGCAAGTTCTCAGTGTCTGTAGGCACTGGCACAGCCGGCAAGCAGCTGATTTCTCAGATGTGGATGCTTTAGCAGCACTTACTGATGCGCACAAATACGTATATGACACAATGTTCCTAAAAGTCCATAGAAGGGTTCGCTAGCAGGTGAGAGAGACTGTTGGAGCAAAAGACCAGTTGCTATCAAACTGGAAACAAATGAGCACTAAAACTTCTGTGCAAGAGAAGTGCTGGTTGACTCTCTCATCTGAGATTTCGTCTGGGTTTGTGAAGGAGTTGTAGAGCATGTTCCTCTTAGTGGCCACTGAGTAGATGGAAGCCACTGCCACCCTTTCTCTAAGCCTTTCAGGTAAGAAGAATGTACAGAGAAAAGCCCATCCACTGCCTGGGGAGATTTAAAAAGGAACGTGGGGAAAAAACTTGGCACACCCTTTTAGATATATCAGGTGTTTCCAGTGCTTCACAAGAACTGCTGTGAGTCAACAGGCACTGCCCTCTACTCAGAGCTCTGGGGAGCCATGGCTGTGCCCGCCACAAGCCAAATCAAGAAGATCCTCATCGCAACTGGACGAACAGATTTGAGGTGACTTAAGCAAGGCAGAAGCGTTGGGAGACTTCGGTACGTAATTTCTGGAGGAGCACAGTAGCCACCCAGCAGCGCAGTGCCTCAGTTCAGAAGTATCAGATTAACTTCAGTGGAAACGCACTCTAATGAATTAATTGTAGGAATGCACGTTTGACTCATGGAACAAAACATAGATGATTCGATTAGGCAATTTCTACCAAGGCCTACGAGTACTTTATTAGGGCTTTAAAAAATGGTTTCTGCAAAGCAGTATTTATTCCCAGGTTGCTACAGTTATCAGCCAGTCCTGTCTAAGACCTGCTGTTGAGGCCTCTGCTGTCCCTTATCTCATTAAGTGTGACATAAACACTTCTGATGAAATGAAATGGTGAAGTGCAGCAAATGGAGTCAACTCTTTTTTTCCACCCAGCAATGCCCTGCTACATGCTTGCCATCTGATTTGCCGGCCTTTATCGACAGATGATAACATGTTTTGTAGGTGCGCCAGCCAAAGATAGCCATTTAGAGCTTCTAAATAATTAAGTATTGATTAATCAACCTAGAATTATATGGAACTTTTTTTTTTTTCACCCCCCAAGCCTCGGTCCATTCTTAAAGGTCTTATTGTTTCTGCCAGAGGAAGCACAAACCTGTAACTGTCAGAGGCTTTAAAAATTACAGATCTGCACTGCTGTCCCCAGAGCAAACAGCACGGCTGACAAACTGCCGGCGAGTGAGCAGATGTGTCTCTTTGCTTTGCTGTGCTTGTTGTCTGCAGTGTCAGCTGTCCGTGCAGAAAAGTGCCTAAATTTCATATGCCACAAAGCAATTAGTGAGGGGCTGAAATTCTTAAATGTTTTAAAGGTTGACCACCTTGATTCCAAGGACGGAAGCTTGTGGTGGACTCATGTCTTCTCTCTTGGCACAATTGGATTGGGAAGGTCTTCACAGGTTTGAGGCAGAGTTGGTCAAGAAAGAAGTAATCCTACTTGAAAGCTGTTTTTTTTTTTTTAATGTCTAGTACATGTGAAAAATAAAACCTACAGGATATAATAGATTAATAAAGACTCTAGTGAAGATGATGGTTAAATCATTATTGATGTGTAATCTCAAGGAGCTACTTGATTCTCCCCATCTGGAGAGGGTTTGGATAATATTGAGCTAGTTCATTTCTCTTGCCCTGAAAAATGCAATTGCCTTATAGATGGTAAATAATTTAAACATATTGGTTGGTGAGATCCCTCGTGTATTACCAATTACCAAAACTACACTTACAGCAGGTGGATGAGTCCTAACGCTATAGGAAGGGATTCTTTTTTTAGTGTGAGAAATGCATCTTTCTTGATACTTCCATACAGTGTCGAAAAATTGAGGATTCATTTGCCTAGAAATCGTTGTCCCATCATGATTGGAAAATAGGACCTCATGGACCTAGAAATGAAAAAGGGTATTTTGTAAGCAAGGGCAGACAGGAAGCAGATGTGCTGGGGGTGCCAGATGTGGCTCACTATCAGGAGGAAAAAAAAAAAAGCTGGAATGTGGGTAATTTCTGTTAAGAGGAAGGTTTGGTAGGGTGCTTTTGGTCTTTTTCCCCTGCTTCTCAGGCGAGGAAAGTTAATAAGTTTGTAGGAATGAGCATCATTTAGATAACTCATGTCATATCTAATATTACAGATCCTTAATTTCCTAGTTCATTGGACTTTTCTGGCGTGTAAGTGTTGAGTTACTACCAGTGCATACAGGTAGGAGTTTCCATAAGGCATCCACAAGAATTTTGAAGCACCACAATGGAGCTCAAATCAAAATGATGATAAAAGCACTGAAAGATGCTTCCTTATTTCCATGCATAGTGGATGTGCCTGTTAAGTCACACCAAAGGTATTTGGAGCATGTGTCCTGACTACAGCACAGTCCGTGTGTTTGCTGCCTTAAGGAACACCCAGAAGCAGGCTTTTTTTTGGGCAGTTTCTGGTATCTGTTTACTGGCGTTAAAGGCAACTTCTTGCCCCTGTGGCATCGCAACATGCTCTCAAGGACTCCCTGTCATTAAAGCAGCGGCTCGTTTATGGCTGCGAGATGGGGGAGGAAGGAAAACTCCCAACAAACTGCATTTATGTTTGCATTAAAATAGAGTTTTAAGTTGCAAGCTAGTAAATGGAATGTAAACGGCTTGTGTGTAGTAGCCATTCCAAGTGCCACGTGGCATGGCAGCCATCCTTCCTCCCGCCGGCAAAAAACAGGCAAGGTTGCAGTTCTGCGGGTGGGTGGCAAGCCCCTGGGCAAGGCGAAACCGCAGCGTGTCTGCTGCTAGCAATAACCAGGCACTCTGTGTCGACAGGGTTTGCAGCTTATGCCTCTCTGAGACAAAAAGAAAACCCATTTTTTCTGTCACGCTTTGCGCGGAGGCAGCCTTTCGTTAGCCGCAATGCCAACGGAAGGCGTCTTTCTCTTAAAACCACAGGTCATCTTGTCTTGAGTTTGAGAGAATAATGGAAAATATGCCGGGGCGGTTCTGACAGCGGCATGGCGCAGTGTGCCTCCCGAGCTGTCTGTCGCTTTGGCGCGAGCGGTTGTTGCAGTACAAGGCTAAATTGAGATTTTGAAATTTCCTAACACCTTCGGTAGTCAAAGAGAAGGAGAAGAAGAGGAAAGGAAGATGATCTGTTACAGACCTCAAACTTATATAGGATTCTCTGTAGCACTTCTTATCGGCTGTTCTAGATCAGAGTCTATTTAATACCAGTATCAGCCAAAAATTTCTTGCAGATGTTTCAGTGCAATGCAGATAGCAGTTTTTAGAATATCAGAATAAGTCTTGATTATCAGGCTTCTACTTGGCTTCCTATGGTACAAGATGCTCCTGGGGAGATCTCGACTGGACACAAGAGGAATCAGCCACTGGAATAATCTCCCCGAGGAAGTGGATGCTTCCCCAACATTGTACACTTAAGATTGGGCTGGGCAGGATGCTGAGATCGTCTTGTCTGTGCCAGGTAAGAAATCTTTCAAAAAAAAAATAAAATCAACAATAGTCATATTTGTAAGAAAACTCAATATATCTGTGAGGCAATCACTAGGAAGCTGCATTTTGGAGCAACAGTGAGAGGTGGAGACCAGTTCCTGAAAAGTACTTGCTGGCTACTTTTTTCCTTCTCTAAGTCTACCATGAAGAAAAAATAATGGCTTGTATGATGAAAAGAGTTAAATGAATCTGCACAATTTTTTTCCAAGGTGACTGTCTGGGAAGTTGTTGTCACAAGTACGTGTCTAAGCTTGAATTTTCAAGAGCAGTCTGTGCCACTGGTCTTGAGTGTGATGAAAGGGTTTTCATTAATAAGAGTATTAATAATAATTTTCATTAATAAGCACATGGTGAGCATGGCCACTGTGGGATAAATGCTACTGTTTTCCTTAGTCAGCACAAATACTTGCTAGAACAAGAAATGTACCACTAAATAGTCTGAAAAAAGGGAAATAATTTCCTGACAGCTCTCTATGCCATTCTTCACCACAGCATGATTTATTTATGCTAAACTAAGGAATATGCAATTTTATTTGGTTGTAAAAATGAAATATGCATCTTTAATCTGTTACCTGGATATAGATTTCTTTAGAATGCTTGATGCTTTTTCTTCTTTAAAATATTACAGAGACAAACCCCAATAATGGCATTATAACTGTTGCATAAAGAAAATTTATTCAAGATGAATAGAGAAAAAAAAAAGGAAAACCGAGTAACATAGATGTATTAAAAAAATAATTGTGTATTGATTTTTTTTAAACTTCTGAATTAAATACACTATCTTGCCACCGTAAAGCTCTGGCAGAACTATGTGTGTTCAGTTTGGTTATTTATATATATTTATAATTTTGCAACAAATTTTGGAGAAAATCTCAAATTATTTTTTTTTTAATTTACTTTCTTCATCTTAAGACTGACATTTTTACAAACTTGACATGCAGGGAAGGGAAAAGTAACAAAGAACTCCAAATCTACCACTACTTTAAAGTTTAGGAGAGAAGCAAGAACATCTTCAGACTGTTCTTAGGGGCATTTCCAACTTATTCAGAGTGCGGTTGTGTCGAAATTCTTGCCGTGCTGCTAGCTAAGGGCTATTTGAGAGCTGCCTGCCTGTTCATGGATCTTCCATAATGGTTTTAGTAGCTAGAACGTGGTAAGCAAAAATGATACCGGCAGAATACCAAGAGGCTTGCTCTCCTCTCAACATTGGTTCAGTCAGGGTGGGAAAACTGGAAGTTGGCAGTTGCGCATATAATAAACACGACTTCCAGATAAGAAATTGCAGCTTCAGAGGGAAAAGTACCTAGGGAGTTAGGTATGTCTTACAAAATCAGATGTAGTCTGGTTTTTCCTACCCTGTGTTTTTTTTTCTGTCATTTTTTTTCTGGAGATGCCTCAAATCAGCACTGAGGGCTGAGTCTCTGCTCTCTAATGTTAATTTTGTTTTGGTGTGAGAATATTGAGTTCTGGAGAAGCTGAAAGGTTGTGTCACTGTTGCAGTGGAGAATGTGATGTAGTCTTTACCTAGGGAATTAGGTATGTCTTATGAAATCAGATGTAGTCTGTGTTTTCCTACCCTGTTTTCTCTTTTTTTTCGGTCGTTTTTTTTCAGAGATGCCTCAAATCAGCACTGAGGGCTGAGTCTCCGCTGTCTAATGTTAATTTTGTTTTGGTGTGAGAATATTGAGTTCTGGAGAAGCTGAAAGGTTGTGTCACTGTTGCAGTGGAGAATGTGATGTAGTCTTTCAACTTTGGTTCTGAATTTCGTTTCTTCCTATCTGTAGAAGTTCAAATCTGTAAAAGTGTAAAAGTTTGTCTTGAACAGGTACTCTTGTGCCTGCTCAGTCTCGTGCTTTCTGTACATATGAAACAATGAAAGAGAGATGCCATCTCTGAGAGAACAGTGGATCTGCTCCCCAAAGTGGCCAGAAAAAGTATTGTCCTTATGAGTGAGCATGAATCAGTCAAGGAGCCCTTCCTCATTGAAAAGCAGCTCTCTTGGGGTGCCTCTTCGCTTCCCTGCATGACGGTGCCAGGGCTGCTTCTCTTCTAGGCAGAAGTGCAGTCGAATTTCTGTAAGTCTGTTGAGTAGGTTTATGGGGATAGCTGGTGCATTATATTTTTGAAATGTGGATCTCGTTTGTATTTAAACATAAGCTGGTGGTTTGGTCGTCCATTTCTTTTAAGAAAATCCCATAAAATTGTAAGTTGCCAGTAAAATTCAGATGTGACTTCAGTTCTATAGAAGTAGTTTCATCATGCAACCCAGAAGGTAGCCTTTTTATCTGATATTTAGAAAGCACTTATACAGAACCAGCGTTGTTGCCCTTGTTAGCCAGCTGAGGCAAACTTGTAGCTGAAGAACACTTAGAATTGTGTTTTTCTTTGTTTGGGTAATGCTGGAAATGCTTCTAACCAGTTGCACAGAATCAGCTTCAGCTTCATTTTCCTTCCGCTTGGTCTTCACTTCTCTTAACATCCTAGCAGGTATTTCATATTCGCACCCAAACAACTGGGTTTATTCAACTCTTTCTACATAGCAGACATAAAATGGAATTATTTTCATCCTTGAGCAGTTTGGGTCTTTCAGTGGTGCCACAGCAATAGAAATGGGGCACTTGTGCTTTACTATTCAGTAAAGGCTAACTAAGTGTGTTTGAAGTACTCTAAGGTTGAGTGACCTTCAATGACTTGTGCATATAGATTATCAAACATCATCGCTGAACTAACAGACCATGAACAGTGTCCGATTCCTTTCAGGCTAAATAGTGCAGATAATCACCATTATTCTGGGCGCCAGGGTCAAAAGAACTGCTCATCACTTTTCTGGCTTACTGAAGAATCTTTTCAAGTACTAAATGATACATCATCCCTGTCAGTGTGTTGTAAAGGAATTAAGTGAAGCAAGTTCTAGAAGAGATTTTTGACAGCACGTCTCTGATATGCCTCTGCCCTTTCATTCATATCTCCTCCATTTTATTTTTTTTTAATGCAGATTACAAGTCACTCAGACGCTTTATTCTGCAGTGAGATAGTTTTCATCTCTAGTGGAATTTTCTCCATTGATCTAAACGGACAGTTTAAGAAGTTGTTAATTAATGCATGAGGTCTGTTCACTGTAGGTGAAAAACACCACCTCATTTTCTGGTTTATGGAAAAAAACGGGTACAACATGTTAATTATATTTTTCAATCAGACTCTAGATTCAAAATCTATTACAAAGCAGTTTGTGTCAGGAGAGTTCCTTACCTGTAGCCTGCTTTGCATGCAATTTCTTACTAGCTTACAGGAGCAGGGAGAAATTGAGATAATTTGTGATAACACATTGAGCAGACATTTTCTGGTGGATCAGAATTAATTGGAGTACACCAGGAAAATAATACCTTCTAAGCTCTTATTTGTTGTTCCTAAAGTCTCATCAGTATGTTGCCAAGAGGCACTAAAGATGGCCTATGTAGCTATATATATGTAGGCATATATAGCTATATATACACATAAGACAGTCAGACCCCCTGTAAGAATGTGAGGGAATTGACATTTTGAAGACCTTCCTAAGATTAATATAGAAAGTTTAGAATACAGTCTTTAATTACGTGTACTACAGCAACAGTTTGGAAGAAGAGAGATGGTTATAAAACGGAAGAGAGAGGCGTGAAATCTAGAGCAGTGGTAAAATATTTCCCTCCTGCCAAGAGAAAATTTGACCACGTGGGTGAAATCCCAGCCCCTCAGGCCGGTTATTTTCCTGGGTGTTTTCTGCCTCCTGTGTTGTGGCACAACTACGAGGGAATCAAGGTATGTGACACTGAGAGAAAATCTCTCTGGCAAGCATAAACAAAGTTTGTGTGAATGTACATGTACTTACATTGGTAGAACTAAGAACTGAAGGAATTGAAATTCCTAGGAATTGAAAGTCTGCAAGAAATAATCATGAGTCTAAAGGCGCAAGAGTAGAGCAGAGTAGTGGAGAAGGAATCATTAGGTGTTTTGCTTGCACATCTGGAGAGCGCACGCTACAGTCCTTGATAAACTGACTGCAGGAGATTATTGTTCTTCTGAATGAATAAAATACCTCATGTTATGTTTACAGCTCTGTTTTTAAGAGAGTGACATGCCACCAGTTTGTTCGGTGCAGTGCTCGAATGCTCTGATGGCATGAAGTGTATCCTGTATAAACTGTGAACTCTATTTGAAAATAAAGTTTATAATTAAAATTGGCATTTGTGGGCCTCCAGCTGGTGACTGCCATTTGGCTGACGCGTGACATCACTCCTGACACCCACAGTATGGGAGCGCATTGTCAGACTTTCTGCCAGGACCTCGCTATTCCAATGCCTCAGATGTTGCCGTCTCCACAAAACGGTGCCTGACAGCAGGGAGGCTCACAGAGGCTTCATTTCACTGTTTATGTAAAAGAAAAAGTCTTTTCCTCCTTCTTTTTATTTTACTAAGCAATGATCTTGACTTCTGGGCAGAAGTTAAGCAGTGTCCTGTAGGAACAGTGGCAGTTGCTTGTCCAGAAGGGGCTGTACATCCATAGACAATGCAATATTAATGACAGTGGGTCAGGTTCTCTTGTGCGCTGTGGCTTGCTGGTGGCTCTGCCGGGTCATAAAGGGACGGGATGATTTTGGCCGGATGAGCATCAGATGCGCGCAAGGAATTGCCGTAAGCAAGAGAGAATCTGGTCCTGCACGTGCGCTCAGCTGCTAGCGGACGCCCAGTGAGCTTGTTGCAGAAATGAGATCCTAAAAATGAGATAGAGCTTCCTGAGCAATACAAAATTCCACTTTTGCTCCATTTTACCTGGAAGAATGTAGGTTTTTTAAATGCTGTGTGTGCTTTTGTAGTTCCGGGTGACTTCACATTATGTTGTGACTTCAGCTTGTTTTCCGAGCAAATTTTTAGGGTTCTATTTAGAATCATAGAATGGCCTAGGCTGGAAGGGACCTTAGAGATCATCTAGTCCAACCTCCCTGTCATGGGCAGGGACATCACCTCTCGACTAGACCAGGCAACACGCGAGGACCGAGCAGGAATCGAACCCGCTACCTTGGTGTTGTCATTGTTGTCAGCACCACTCCTCAACCCACTGAGCTAACCGGCCCCCAATTCAAACACTCTCAGTAACTTGGTGTTAAGCTTATTCATTCAGTGGGTGACAGTGGTACAGTAGCTCTCTATTCCCTCTTAAAATAGCATGAGGAAAGTCGGTTGGTACATCACAGTTCTCGCAGTGTAAGTTGCTATTGATCAGCTCTGAACACAAAGGGTCATCTTGCTCTTTACAAAATAGCTTTACGCTATTTTTTTCTAGCTTATATCGACAAACATTAAGTAAGAATATGAAATAGCAAGCTTTGGATAATTATAAGGTTGCTGCTTAAACAATATGTCTGCACCCATAGTGAACTCTTCTGGTTATGGAGTTTTTCACCTTCATAAAGCTGCCCTTGAAGCAGGTAATAACAAAATTACCCCTTCACACACATTAATTTTAAGTGACACTAGAAGTCTCACCAGAAGGGGAAAAAAGTCATGGAGAAGACCACCTATTGCAAGTTCTTTTACCGCCTTCAGTTACGCCCTGATACAAATACAAAGACTGAGATAATTACACCAGCTTGAAGGTTCACAGTGTAAATAAATCTGGGTAATGATTAGCTGGGTTCTTAGAGTTAGGAAGAACAATTACAAGAGCTATCTTATAGGCTAATATTTTTTCTAAGTAACATTTAAAGCAAGCACTCTGCAGAAATCAATTCTGTTTCAAAATACTGGGTAATGATGGTGGGGAGGGGAAGGCAAATTGATAAATTTGAATTTGAGGCATCAAAATCTTTAGATGGGAAGCTGAGAAACATTTCCACCAGCTTCAGGCCGCACACATACCTGATGATAGTGAGCTCACTGGGTACCCAGACTAGTTAGTTGGAGTTTGCCATCCCCCTCAGCTTGCAACTTAGCTCCGACAGCTTGCAAACGTGCGAGGGGCTTAGCAATATCGCGTGCTATTGCTGCCGAAGAAGTTAGAAGAGGTAAGACGGTGAAATGAAAAGCAGCGCTCTGCTTTCCGGTTTACATCATGCCGAGTCAGGTTAGCGATTCTTGCCTAGATGTCGGAGGGAAGATGGAGTGTTTGAACCTTCTTCATCAAACTAAATAGCGTTTTCTGAAGAAAAGAACTTTTTTGAAATTCTGCTGAAGTTCAGAAACTCTTTTGAAGACAAGTGTGGTATTTGGAGTTATACAACTAAAACCAAACATGTAGCATATTTAGCAAACTCTAAACCTACTGGTTTCAAATTAAACTCTATTACAGTCAGAATACATTGGGAAAAGGATTTACCAGAATGAAGAAAAACATGAAAGCATGCATTTCTCTTTCTTTAAAAAAAAATAAATAAAAATTCTTGTCCTCCTGCTACTTCTCTGGGACATTTAATCTTAATAATATTGACATTAGCCTTCTACATTTGAGATGAAAATTAGTGACCCCATTAGAATCAAACCAGCTATTTTCATTAGAACTTGCATGTGTCAAATAAAAATGAAGCTTTCTTTCTGGGCTGTCATTTGTTTTCCATAACTCTAAACAAAGAATGGCATAAAGCCCTCTGTCTTTCATCGCTTTTTTGGGAAAAGTTACCCCGGTGACTGTAATCATTAATTAATTCCAATAAATAGTGCTTAAATTGTTTAAGAGGGAAGTTGCACTTTGTTGACTTCAATTAAGCTTACATAAGCTTGTACACATGGGGACTTTCAAGAGAAAAAGTGAATTTGCTAACATGGCAATTTTTCTTCAGATTCTCATGGCGCTAATCAAAATGACATTGATTTGCTCAGATTAGCAGCTGACAACTGAAACTTCCTTACCTGAGCTGCTTGGGAGTGTGGAGTTTTCCTGATGTCAAACGAGCAACGGGCTTTTCGTAGCATCGCAACACGTACAAACTCCTTTCCAAACCAGGTGATCTTTGAACTCGGAGTCTGGCCCGCAGAAGTAATGCTTATTTGCCAGAACCTGATGCAGGGTAATATCTGCTGGGACATTACGGGGCCGGTTAGCTCAGTCAGCTGAGCGTGGCACTAACAACACCAAAGTCGTGGGTTCGATTCCCATTCGGCCCCCGTGTGTTCCCTGATCTAGTCGAGAGGTGGCGTCCCTGGCGGCAGGGAGGCTGGATTAAAATGATCTCTAAGGTCCCTTCCAGCCTAGGCCGTTCTATGATTAGATGTTACAAATCAGCTCCATGTCTTTAATCCATCTTGCACTTTTTAAATTTCAACTTCCTCCTCTGTATTCCAGGTACTGTTACTAGTTATAACTGGATTTCATTCATTCCTGAAATACAGAGAAGCAGGGAACAGGAATCTAGAAACATAAACCTTCTGTTTGCGGAAAAGAAAATTCTGTGACAGGGAATCCAACTTCAAAGCCCTGTGCTACATCCCTTTTGTGTCATGGTCAAAGACTGGGTTTTAAATTATATGTAGAGGACTTTTCCTACTAAAATAGCCACTTGTGTGCAGTAGGGAGTTGTTAGTAGTAGAGTCTGAACTAGAAGAAATGGAAGTGTAACGTGGGCTAAACAAGCTTTTTTCTTCTCTTGCTAGTCATATTGGAAAATCTCCTGTAAATACTTCTCTGAAGTTCATATTCTACCCAGGATGCAGGGATATTCCCTCTGGTTGGTATATTGTAAGCTGAGAGCACCGGAAAACGTGGCAAGAAGTCATGTTAGCAAGGTACAAAGCGAACTTACTGGCATCACTTGATTTGCATCAAGCAAAACGGCTTGGTAGCAGTATAAATCATAAATAATTCAGGTCAGAAAGTGGCATCAGTTGAGCTCAATGAGAACTCCAAGAGCCAGGAAAGTATTCTTGGAACTTAGGAGCTTTCTATAAGCCCATAACCTTTCAAAACACTTGAACCTTCTGAATAACCTTTGGGGGAAAAAAAAACGGGGGAAAAGAAAAAGCAAACTGTGAAAAAACCCCAAAACCAAAAATGTTGCTGCAATCGGATTCTTGTTTTGACTAAAAGGACTTCAGCTTGTTCAGGTGCTGGCATGGCACAGCGTTAGAAGCAATGTTCTCTTGGCACCTAATCAGCATGTAATTTCAATTGTCTGCTCTTTTTCTGCTCGACTTTGTGTGACAGCGTCCTGCCCTGGGAGCCGTGGGTGACCAGAATAGAGCAGGAGGCTTCTGCAGAACAAATCCGTGGCAATTGCAGGGGTTTACATTGGGTAAGTTCAAAAACCTACCATGTGCCACCTTTAATTAAATGAGAAACTTGCAGGAAACACATGGCTACTGCCCCCAGAGGTGCCTTTTCAATTTCCCAATCAAAGCTGATGAAATTAGAATCGGCTATCAAATCCTTCTAGCAAACTTGCATCATTCTTTGCTAATTTCCTTTTAGTGGCCCCTGGAGAGATGCAGATAGTCTCAATGCTGCATATTAAACTTTAATTATGGATTTCTGTTGTGAGGGTGAGATAACCCTCGGACAGAGGTAGCTGCGTCATAGCTCGCAAGCTCCTCATGCTGAAAAACACCCATGAAGGAAATGAAAAATGAGTCAGCAAGCTACCACCAATCTCTGTCAGGGCATGCCGCACCTTCAGCTCCGCACTAGGATGCCAGCTGGTCTTCTATTAACAGTAAATTGTGGATATTTATTTATCTGTAAGTGTCATTAATCTAGTAGGTTGAATGCAATTTGTTTTCTAGAAAAGAGCGTGCAGGGCTTAGCATCATCCAGGCAGACACGACGGGTAGTTCATGAAAAATATCACAAGGTATAATCCACACCGGCAGTGCTGTTACACGGAGTTTGAGGCGTTTTTACTTACGCGTAAAGGAAACGTTCCTAAATCAACATTGCTCGACTGACTTATTTATTTCTCTTAAGGCAAAATCCTGTGCTTTCAGGCAAACTGCTTATGCCACTGCGTGCCCAGCTTGGAACCGCTTTATATTCTATGCAGTATCGTCACATGGTATCTTAGGATTGTGAGAACCTTGTTAAATTAAGTGAGACTAGAGATTTTATTTGAGATGACCATGCATCTGCCAGGCTGGAGCAGGTACTTTTAAATTGGTTTGCATTTAAAACTAAGCATTTTAGACTGGAAACTCCGCATGTCAGTTGTTAATCCCACTGCTTTAAGTCTGACCTACTAGTTTAGTTAGTAAGACTGGGCTCTGAATTTGGGACAACTCCCGATGCTTTTAAAAACAGTATTATTCAGGGAGTAATTTGGTTCTTTGCCAGCCACTATTATTCAGTTTTGAATTGTTTAAAGTGAATTGACAATACTGACTTCTCAAAAAAATCACTAACAAGGCAAAATTTATGATGTATTTTTGAAAAAAAAAGTTACAGAAATGAGGGAGCATGTCCTGACCAGCGAATGAGTGTAGGGGGGAAATGGCAACATTTATGCCCACGTTTTGGGAAGTTTCTGCTAGAATTCTGCAAGTATTCTGACAGGGTGCAGACAAGAGATTTGCACTTTTATAGAATTAGTGGTATATATTTTCACTTTATAATCTTCCTTTTGTTGTTTGTGTTGCCCATCTCCTTTGTATTCCATTGTTCTCCTGCCTTTCTACCAGACCTGATTGGGCTCTCGGCGTTTTGTATTTGAATACTCCACAGTGTATTTTGGCTCTTTCAAAGTGCACTGAGATGATGAAGCCTTACAGTCCTCAGCATGGAGATTCTTCCGTTAGCATCATTCTTCTCTTTGTGCTACCGTGTGACTTTCCCTGCTTATCAAAATAAATGGGATTTCAGAGGGAAATCCTGTCCCTACGGTGGAAACTCTGACAGCCTGGCACTTTCTTTGTGTTGCAGGGAAATAACTTTGGATTCTGTATTGGGTTGGCCTGGCCAGATTTCAGAGGCGGGGAGGGAGCTGCAGGGTGGCTTCTGCA
>NW_009720354.1:0-6891 GCF_000703405.1 Apaloderma vittatum
CGTAAGCAAGAGAAGTCAAGTTTTGCACCACCTACGGGCGCAGACCCATCTACCCTCCACTGGGATACTTTGCCATTGTCTGTTTTGAAAGAGAAAGGAAATTGTGTTTGCAACACCGAAAGCATCCTAAAAATGAGGTGACATTGTCGCTGCTGGTGCTTCCATGGCAACCTGCATTTGTTTCTCAGAGCTGTTTCATAATAATTAATACACCGCTTCCATTCATGTGGCCCACGTTCAGGGTGCATGGCACAGCCCCTCCCGAGACTTTCCTGGGTCACATAAAATATTTATACCGAAGAACCAGAAGAAAACACTTTTCTAGCGTGTTCTGGCCACTGGGACAAAGCAGTGACACAGACATCCGATCACCTCTTCGCTAACCCCGCGAGCCGGAGCACGTTTGCTGACAGTAGCCGGGCAGAGTCGGGAACGACGTCCCTCCCATGCGATGACAGAGCAGCCAGAGAAGCTCCGGTCCTGTTGATCACGCCAGGATGGAACAAGGCAAGGCTTGTTGCACAGTCACAGTGAGGAATCCAGGGCTCTCCTCTTCGTGCCCTGGCAAATGCAAGCTGCCCTACCCTGCCACGCTGTGCTGACGTGGCCAGACGTGGCCAAAAATAGGGGGATTTGGAGAACTGCGCCAGCAAAACCCTTCGGCACAGAACTTGCGTATCTTGCATTCCCTCCCCGCTGCAGGCTCCAGGGGAGTGTTCAGTCGAACGTGGGAGAGTGAGGCGGAGAAGTGCATCAAAGATGCGGGCACCTACCCTCGCAGTAACAATGACAAAGCAGCGAGCGGAGCCTGCAGATGTACAGGGCTGTGATCCTGTCGGATCCCAGAGGCGAACAAGCAGGGTCTCTGCTCGCGGCACCTGAATAGGGATTGCCAAAAAAATCCAGGTGCTGCAAGCTGTGGCTCGGACAGAGGTGGGAGGTGCTACCACGTTGTCTTAGTTCCAGCAAGAAGCCAAGGGCGTTTCGTTCTCCAGAAACTACAGCCGTTCAAGAGTTACATAAAATCAAGTGGTTGGACCCAATACAGCTATCAAATATCCAACAGCACTTTCACAGGAAGAGGAGGGTGAGCCCCAGGGTCCTGGCTGAGCTCCAGTTTAGATAATTATGTTCTGCCAACCTTTATTCTTTCTACAGCTTCAATTGGATACGGGATTTGGAGGCTTTTCTCTGCTGAGATGTATTTCTGGCCCTTTATTCTGCTGACTAGAGTCTTAAAAATACATGAAGAAACCAAAAATCAAACCCTTCCAAAAAACTCCAGTCCCTTCATGTGAAGCCTGGTCCCAGCAGCATCAGTCTGGGAAGAAATCAGTCATCACAGGTTCTGAAATGCACTTCACAAAGGCATTCACTTATGAAGTCTGGGTCTCTGTCACTTGCTGACCACATCCTTCCACAAACAAGAGCTTCTGCCACAGCTCACAAACACCAACCTGCTGCTCCACGGCTGAAATACTGACATCCTTCACCAGGCACCGTAAAATCCACGAGTGTCTGACACTCCTTAAAGAGCCTGGCACAGCAGACGTGCCGGCCAAGAACTCTGCTCTCCCTTGTTGACCTTTCTTCCGCTGAGCGAAATGCTCCAATGGGGAATATTAAGTGATCAACAACGAGCATGAATTAGGGTAGCGAAAGGGAGAGACCTCTTGCTGGAGCTGTGCCTTGGTATCATTTAAACAGGCTTTAGAGGCTTAATTGTAGGCTCTGGCAGAGTCCAGACAAGCTGCTTCACCCCACGTTCGTGTAGTCACAGCTACGAGCAGGAACTGCCCCAGCTCCCGTGGTCACAGTCATTCACCGCCTCGCAGCGCCGGTGTAACTGAAACGTTCCCATGTCCCTGTGAATTAGACTAAAAAGAGGGCTGGTAAGTCTCAATTGGTTGAATATACAACCCCCCTGAAGTCCCAGACAGTGTGTATTTGTTTTCTCGCTGCCGTGGCTCCTTGTTTCCTCGCTGCTGTGGCTCCTGTTGTCAGAATCTGTCAGGAGATTTTTCTATGTATTTCACTAGGCTGGGAGCACGTGCAGCTTGGATTCTGCTCAATCCCCTTTTATTGGCTTAATTGGAAGCTGCAAAACGAGAAGCCAAAATCCCACGAGACAGACACTGTTCCTTTGAGCCTCCCTATGAACATCTAAGAAGCAAATGAAGAGATCCCCAAAAGCTGCAACAATTGCACGGACAGTCCGTGAAGTGCAAGAGATTTCCCCCATCAAAAGGTCAGAATTATTTCAGTTCTCCCACCTGATGTTCTCTCATGATTCTTTATTAGACTGACAGGGCTTCTCCTGGTGCTACGTGTCACAGCAGACATCTCAGAAGTCCTTTTCCTCTTCCTCCTGGGGAATGGTACTTTCAGAGCAGACACTTCCAAAGCCCTTGTCAGTTCTGAAAGATAAAGCAGCAGCTTTTTATTTCCTCATGTCAGCAACCACACTTTCTGACTCTGCTTTTACATACAGACGGCCTTGTTTATTATAAAGAAGGTTCTTATGTTGTGTCCCTTGTTCACTTGAGGTGTAGCTGCACCAAAGAGCATTTGGCTGCTCGCTTCCTTTTTTCTTCTGCCTGTTCACCTCTGGCAGAGTCTCACCTCTTGATATTCCCCCTCTTACTATGAGCTTCCTTTTGCAAAACACACCAGTTTCATCCTTCTGATGAAGCAACAAGCCTGGGAGCGTCTACAGAGACTTGCAAAATTATTAATGCCTAAACCCCAGCAGCTCCATGCAACCCTCAAAGAGGGTTTTGTTTTGGTTTAAATGGTTAAGTTAAACATCCGTTCTCCTAACAACTACAGAACTTGGCAGCACTGTGACAACGCCCTTCCTACAAGGCTCTTGAGGGTTTTTCTCAAGGTTGTTCATTATCATTAAATAGGAAAAAAAGTTCAAAGCACACACAGGTTAAACACTTTGCCTGAAACCACAAAGAAAGTGAGTGGCAGGGTTGGAAAAATTTGAGTTTTTTTCCCGTCCCTAGTACTACCAACCATCATTTTATGAAAATGAAAATGTTAAGCCAGGTTCTTGATGTCCATTTCAATTAACTTTCAGTAAAGGAAAATAGTCAAAGTACAGGACTTGGTATTGTAACGGTGTCACAGGCTCTACCAAGCCTGCAGTTAACTTGTCCCTATGAGATGGGATCAGAAAGGCTCAGCAGTGTGACTTAGACCTAGAATTAATGGAGAAGCTTGTTTTTCAGCTGGAGTAACGGGATGCCCACCTCTTGTGGGGAAGATACCTGCTGGGGCCATTCAATAAAATTACTCCTGAAGATTGTATACGGGGCAAGAGCACAGAAAGGTTTCGGGACAACACCCTCCACCCAGGCCACGCAGCAGGTTGAGGTTTTGCAGCACGGATTATTGTTCGACACTTTTGATTGCACCTCATTTACCACAGATTATGGGTGTAAAAACATTGCATCCACTCATTTCCTTTGCCTGTCTGCCAGGCGTGAACTGAGCTCTCAGGAAACTGCGCACCACACAGCCCTTTGGGCTGCCAAACCCGACACAGCCTCCCGCAGCCTGAGGTGCGTTTTCAGGTAGGGAGGCCCATGCCTCATCCTAGGAAGCAGAGTAAGAGATGTAATTGCTCCCACTTAATTAAAAAGGGTGACCTTTTGGGTTGCAGCTGTCCTATAGCAAAGCAGCTCTTTCTCCAAGCTCATTGTTTGGGATCATCAGGCAGAGCACGGTAGAGAGCACCAGTGCACATCATGAAGAGAAGGCAATTGTGCTGTCACCTGCTGTTCCAGAGACAGGTTTTATACTCAGGCTTGTGATGACCTTCTCCAATCAAACATTAACTTTGCAGCAAACAATCATTAGGGAGCATTTGCAGGCTTTAATAATTAACGCTTTTATTAATCCACTGACTCCACTTCAAGCAACAGGTCTCTCCAAAATTAATTTTGTTGCCATTTAGAGGAGAAAGAAATTAATACCATCTCAAGGCAGAGAAGGAAGAAGGCATTTAGATTCCGCTGCACTTTCCAAAGGAACTGGATTTGCTCCTAGAGCTGTAATTATGCAACTTATTAACATAACTGCCAAACATAAAGCTAAGTAATTTACAAGGCCTGGGCTTTGAGAAATAGTATTACTGGCAGCCATGCAATCCAAAATCCAATCAAGACCACAAACTTCCGACAAGCTGAAACTCCAGTAGCTGCTTATTGGATGCAAAAAGCAAGGCAGATGAAGACAGGTCCAGCTGAGCAAAATAACTCCTTTAGAATAAGGGAGCTGCTTCTCTAAAGAGCCGAGCAACAAGTGGAGGGAGATGTACATCTCAGAGCCGTACTGCAGAGAACAGCCAGGAATAACTTCTACACGTCAAGCAAGGTATCTCAGCTCAGTGATTGCTTTGGCTTGTGGGACTCTGCAGTTGTGTGAAAGCCCCAGGAATTTTAAAGGTCAAAAAACCCCGACAGACTCCCCAAAGCATGCCATTGCTTGGTTGCCAGTGATGATTTTGAATCCCTATCCAACAGTGTGCTATCACAGAACAAATAAAGTTGCTGATTTACAAGCTCACTGGAGAGTCGACCAGATCAGATACACAAGCTGGGAAGAACTCAAATGGTATTTCTTACCCTTACTTTTTCGCTTCCTTGGATCACCATCTGCTGAAGAACAGGGCAGGCACACAGCTGGTGCAACTGAGACACAAAGAAACAACACAGCAAACTCAGCTAAGGGCAGAAGGAATTAAGTGTCAGTTAACATAACTACTATTAAACATGCGACACTGAAACAAATAAGGAGGAAGTGCTGGGAAAAATTCTCCTGTTTAATCCTTCTCCCTCCCAAGCCTCCGTTGTCTCTCCAGATTAGTTCCTGTGGGGCAAGGAGCTGACTTATTTTTCAGTTAACCCCCCTCCCCTTTTTGCAGGGACAGAGCAGAAGCGAGTCTTGCCTGGGGCTTTGCAGAGCTCAGCTTCAACCACCAGCTAATGCTCCCTTCCGAGCGCTTTGGTGCCCGTGGGATAATCGAACGGGCTCCCTTCTCCAGTGAGTAACTCTTGCCTTTGTGTTTGAGTACTCGAGGACCGGTTGGACTTTTTAAGTATTGCTGCCGTTTAAGAAGCACAGCATGAAAATCCGACTGTTAATTCACTACTTCATGCCATAATATGTAGTAAACCTCATGGCTTCAATTCCTCCAGCTTCTCTCCTGTCAACGCCTAAGTGGGGGTCCTGCTGTTCTCCATCATGTCACTGCATTTCTCTCCTTTTTTCTTCAGCTACGGTAAATCAGAAACAAATTAAAAAGAGAAGGATCAGAAGATAATCAGACTCTTGCTAAAAATATGCATATATTAAAGTTTTCCTTTTATTATTACTAAAGTTTTGCTGCTGTGGGCAAGATAAGAGGTAGGAGGAAGCCAAATATTTTACAAAGTATCTGCCAGAGAAATTCCTACCCGTAAACTATTACCTGCACCCTCTGCATTCCTGTGTGTCTGAGCCCAGTGAATTCCCCCTCAGAAATACTGAACATCTTAATAATGCTCTAAACTTTTAAAGCAGCAATAAACACAGAGTGAGCTTTAAAATATTTCCCTGAGAAGCCAAGAAACAAAAATCCCATTTTACAGATGGGTAAGCAAGTAGAGAGAAGTTAGATGATTTCCTCCAGGACACACACGCATCACGAGGAAGATGGTGTTGAAAGCTACAACGATTCTGGCTTCTTGGCATCATTCGGAATCGGCCACGACCTTCTGCAGCCCAACACAGAAAACAAAGTTTCTGCAGCAAATCAAAGCAGATTAGATGCCTCAAAAGCAAAGGAATGGCAAGACTTCTGTCTGAGAAGGAATAACGTTAATTTGTTGCCAGCCAAGCCTTTTTAACAAGTACAACTTGTTTTAAATAGGCTTTAACAAAGGAGTTGCACACACACAGAGTGACTCAGTATCTGCAGTCCTGGGGATGTGGGTCTCCTGGTTAACTATAAAGCCTAAGGAGGCTCCAGCTCTGTTCAGAGCTCTTCCTGCAGCAGCCAAGGGTCTCCTACTCCTCTACTCAACCACCTGTTTCCTCAAAGAGGAGCTTGTATATCCTTACCATTACTAATTTGCTGCCTCAAAATGAGGAGTACCAGGCTCCATCAATCTGCACCTCTGAGGAACAGTTACCAGCACTCAGAAATATATGCTAAAAAGATGACCTGTAATGTATAGATTTATTATTTTTCTAAGATGTAGTGACAAAAAATAGGTGAATGATATTCAGCCAAATCCAGTAAACTCAAAAAGGCATCTGGAAAAAAATGTGTCATTGTAAAACACTGAAGGGATCATTTTTACCCGGTAAGCCAGCTGTCCACTGATGGGAAGAGCCTTAAGATCTCACTTTGCTGCAAGTGGGCTTGGAAAGCTGCGCTAACGATATGTAAAAGTGCCATTACGAAAGGGCAGGTCCATTTTTACTCTCTGCACTCACATTGATACACTGACTGCTCGGAGCAGCAGGCATGAATCTTTAGATGGAGCAGCAGTTTGAGCCTGAACAAAAAAATATTCACGTCGCCAGCTCTGCCAAGGGCTTGAACCTGCCGGAATTCACACAGCAAGATGAGTTTTGCAAAGAGCTCAGCTTCCATCTGGGCACCAGAATATGCACCGAGCTCTTCTGCAAAACCTGGCCCCGGCCAGGTTTCAGGCGTTGGAGGAAAGGAAGCAAACCCAACGTACTTGGATCTCGCTAGCCAAGCTGTAAAACGGAAACGCTGCTGTGCTGCTTGTTTGATTGATTGATTTCTCCCTCTTTTCCTGCAAGAAGCACCTCAGGGCAAAAAAAAAAAACCCTCACCTTCTGTATATATATATATTTTTATATATATGT
>NW_009720355.1:0-17063 GCF_000703405.1 Apaloderma vittatum
CTGAAGGTGTTTAAGGAAAGGCTGGATGTGGTGTTTAGTGCCATGGTCGGGCTGTTATGGTGTTGGGTCATGGGCTGGACTTGATGACCTCAGAGATCTTTTCCAGCCTCAATAATTCTGTGATTCTATGATCTACCCTTCTGTTTAATTGATAAAGTGATTAACAGCGCCCTAACTAATCTGAAACTAATGGATGCTTAAGAATATTTATCCTGACTCAGCCGGAATTGGACAAGATCTTATTTCTCTTCTATCTTTCAGCTTTTCTGCAGAACTGATGGTAGGGGTTTTTTTGGTGTTGTGTTTTTTTTTTTTCTGATAATCCTGACAAGTATTTTCTAAGCTTGGTTAAATGTGAACTAGCCAGGTGTTCAATACGAAGTCAATAGGATTCCTTGAATAGATGTGGGGCTGGGATGCCTGGATGCTCTTTGTCTGAGGAACTGGAGGAAGCCTTCTCACCGAGAGTGAGACCAAAGTGTTGAATGCTCAACTTAGTCCTTCTCACGAGTACCTGAAGTGTGAAAATGCGTCTGTCAGTAGAACGTCCCAGGGCAGCTGTGGTGGCCACTCCAGAGCAGCCAGCTCTAGAGCATATGGCACTTCTTTCCATCCAAATGTAACCTCCCTAAGTTGCTCTCTATTTTTTTTTTTTTTTCCTCTCACATTACCTCATCTGTTTTCTGAACAGTTGTTCTTGATATCTTTTTAAATTTCCATTGTAAATTCTTTGAGCCAGGCATTAGTCATTCAGCATGTTTTGTAAAGTGATGTGTACACTTACACTTCTATCTAAGTAAAAAACAATAAAAGCAACATCTTGGAAGATTTACTGAATAAGGCAATAACACAAGAACATTTTCTTCCAAGAGGATAAAACAGTTAACAGCAAAATCGTCGTTTAATCTTACTAGATCATGGGATAATTCCCATAACTGTGAGATTACTGACACTACTGTGTATATTGTTCTTTTAATTGTTTGCTAATTAGCACTTCGTGGAGCAGACCAAATTGCTGCTTGGCATCCTACACTGTGTGGCACAGCTTTGGCTCCTCCTGCCCCCATCTGTTCTCCCTTTCTACCCTTCCATTAGCTGTGAGCCAGTTACTGTGCCTACTTGTGGGCTCAGATGAGAATGTAGATTTTCCCCAAAAGAAGTCTGACTTGGACATTCTGGAAATTTAAAGCATAACTGAAGAAGGTGGGGAGTTTTCTGGTTTTCCCTTAAAATAATATTGCACTAAAAATAGAAACAATAAAACTCAT
Organism: Apaloderma vittatum; assembly: GCF_000703405.1. Lineage (NCBI taxonomy): Eukaryota > Metazoa > Chordata > Aves > Trogoniformes > Trogonidae > Apaloderma > Apaloderma vittatum. Next base: position 1,269 of record NW_009720355.1, read on the forward strand.
GTATTCCCCACCCTCAAAGGTTCATACTAGAGATATTAGCAAAGTAACTTTGGGGGATAGGAGAGGGGAGGAAAAAAAAAAGAAGATGAAAACATCTGAGTAATCAGTTTCAAAATAACAACAGGCTAGTTTTCTTTGCTGTTTCTATAGCCACGAAGCAGTATGCACATGAGAAAAAGTAAAAATGACAAAAAGCAAGCACCAGCAGTTTCTCTGAATAAACACGAAAGATCACTGACATGAAAAAAGGTCTCTGCTCCCATTTCATGTCATTTAAGTCACTGTTTGAAATGCAAGCATTTTATTTTGAGCTCACAGGTCCAATTATTATTCTCCAAAATCATACAAAAACTTGGCATAAATGGTGTGCGTGTGTCTTACGCCAGATCTGAACTCTACTTTTATTTCAAAGCTGTAAGTAACATGGCCTGTCAGAGGCAATACAGGTTGTAATTTTCAAAATTGTTTTAAAATTCTCTCCATTGTTTGTTCTGAAATTACTATGAATTTTGTGTCTTGTTTTTCACTATGTTTTGGAAGTCCTAGAATTGAATGAATTAAACAAAGGGAATGACATATCAATATACCAGAAAATAGCTTATATAAATACAAAGTAACCAAAGCAGGATCAATGCTAGCATCACTTTCCATTTCTTACATAATCATAGGGGGCTGGTTAGCTCCGTGGTTTGAGCGCGGTGCTGACAACAATGACAATACCGAGATTGTGGGTTCGATTCCCGCTCAGTCCCCATGTGTTGCCTGGTCTAATCGAGAGGTGGTGTCCCTGCCCATGACAGGGAGGTTGGACTAGATGATCTCTAAGGTCCCTTCCAGCCTAGGCCATTCTATGATTCTATGATTTACATCTTGATTGTGCTTGACACAAAAAATAGAACTCAGTGTCTTTTAGCTAAAAGACGATATTTTTTTTTACGCACATATCTAAATAAAAATAACAACATTATTATTATTGTTGTTATTGTTGTTATTATTGTTCAGGTTAATGCCAGAAATAGCTAATTTCATTCAAAAGCAAAAAGAGCAGATCAGAAAGAGTTGGATTTCTTACCTTTGTAAATATTGGACCAATTTATGGTGTTCATCCCTTTGTAACTGTGCTACTTTCTGTTCTTTCTAAGCCTTGGGATGTCATATTGAAAACAGCACATGTCCACTTAACAGGTTAAATAGAAACTGGGCATGAGTAATGCTTTTTCCAGCACCTTGAATTCTGCAGGCCTAGTTGTGCTCCTTGACTGAATTGACTTTCAGAGTTATTTCAGGGAAACAGAACATAGCAACGGTAGCACTTTTCTTTTTACAACTGAAATATAATTCATTACTGCGAATTGCACATTTATTCTGTCCTGCCACCTATGTGATGAAGAACTTCAGGCTTACGATTGCAGCTGCATATGTACAGATGTTAAATACCTTTAAAATGATACCTTGTACAGCTGCAATTTTGAGATCATGCTTTGTATCGCCATAAATTTCCTAGACCTTGGTATGATATGCAATTATCATACAAATATACAAATCATGATATCTGACTACAGCTTCTGAAAATACTTTCTAGTTAGTTTTCTCACACCTTTCAGTTTGACTCCCAGCTCTTTGAGGAACTGTAATGTTCAGGTTCTGCCTGAACACTTGCACTGGTCTTAGCTGTTTTAATATTGAAAAATACTGCAAAAAAATACATTTCTGATGATGAAACTGTATAATGAAATGCATAAAAAGCCTCTCATTAAAGGCAATGGCTTTTTCATTAGCCTGACATGAATCTTCTCTTTTATGAAGGGTCGTAGAGAAAGAGTTGTACAGGCACAGGCAGTTGTAAAGTTGCTTAATAGTTACTCCACTGTCCTGCATTTTCCCATTATTATTCCATCAAGTTACAACATGGGAAAAAACCAAATGCTTACATATATGAAACAGTGTAGCTGACATATTAGTAAAGGAGGAGTTTGGCATTTCATTGTATTTTTGACTTAGAGGGATTCATGTTTTGCATAAAATAAAATCATAGAATTGTAGAATTGTAAAATCCTTTAGATTAGAAAATATCTTTAAAACCATTGAGTTCAACTTTTGAATAGACTTTAAGGTCCTTCAGAGACAGCCAAGTGGTTTTGATACCATCACTAATGCATTCAGGCTGCTGAATGACAAATGAATAACTTGGGAAGATTCATTCTTTTTGTTAGGGAGCAGGGGAGTGGTTTGGTTTGGATTATAATTTTTTTTGAGAATGCCTGCAGTTTGTCAGGAAACTGAAAATAGATTAGCAGACACTGCACTTTAAAGATATTTTAGTATGCTCTGAGTGCCTGCACAGACATTCTGCACTCACTGGAGCTGATACTTGGGTATTCTTCTTTCATCTCTGGTCATGCCTAAGTGTCTTGACAATAGTTGCTACCTATCTCCTGCAGCATTTGCCTTATGCCATATTCCCACTTTCAGAATCAGGTTTTACATTTAACTTTTGCTACAGAGATAGAGCCATTCTTCCTGAGATATTATCTCTTCCTAGGCAAAGGCAGAGTGAAGGCATCCACGCTGTTCGTCATATACATATTCATCATTTGTAACAGTCTTCCATGGGTTACTGCAACATTTTCTCAGATAATCAGTAGGTCTTGAAAGGATGGATCAGCCATGATTACACTCCTTTCTCTTAGATAAATCTCAGGTGTGACAATGCTGTCAATAATAAGAAGCTTTTTTTCGCTCTCTAGTCTCAGAAGAATAGATCTTTTCTTCTTCCCTGTTCAACGTACGTGCTAAACGAGTCAATGACATCATAAAGTGCTACAGGCGTAAATGCCTGCCATATGCTGATGGTGCACAGCTGTACATATTGTTTAATCAGCAAACAAAAAACAGGCTTCCACATTCTTGTTGACAGTAAAAACAAGCACTAGCCAAATAGCAGTGACTTAAATTTAAGGAGGAGGTAGATTAGGATGAAATGAATAGGAAGTTTCTGCAAAGTTTTTATAGTTCTAATGGCTCTCAAAGGCATGCATACTCTGCACTAGGTAACAACTAGACACTCTTTAGCAGCTAGAGGAAAGATGACATTTGATCAGTTCTAAATCACAGGAAACACTAAGTGCAGACATGTTATATAAAGAAATATTTAGCATTTCTTCTCTCCATTTTTGACTGCTTAACTTTTGCAGAGGCAGGGAGGAAAGGGAAAGTAAGATAGATTCAAAATGTTGCTCTGATCAGAGATTTTCTAATCTCCTTTCTAGTTTGTCCCACAACATGGAGAAATGCCAATCAAACACCTTCCTTTTGGTGTCTTACTCCAACCAGAGTGCTGATGCTTGAACACTGGAAATGGCACAAAAATCAGTAGCAGTAGAGACTTAGGCCACTATGAGTAACAATGAGCCACAACACTTTAAAAATCAACAAAAAAAATTAATCTTCTACTGATTTTAAATCAAAGTTATTCAGATTTTCTATATATAGCAATAGCAAAAATACTGAACTGTACTTAGGATATATTGGCAGAACTACAAAAGCACTTTGCACTAAAAGACCATTTACAATGCTGCGAACTGGGTGCAGATTTATTCAAACAGAAATCCAACAAAGGTTCTTCACAATTTCCCTCAGAGACTACAGATCTCTTACTCACATTAACCTTTTTATGTGAGAAGACAAACACACTTCATGAAACTCAAATAAGACCTTTGCGATTATCAGAGGATTTAATTCTAGTCATTTACCACAGATTAAGAATTGGATTAAGAATGTATTACTGATGATATCTAGCTGAAAGGATGTAAATACAAAACTGGGGCATAAAAACAGCTTTGGCCAACGATTATGAACATAAATACAATAATCTAAACAGAATAATCAGTGTGTAGATATTTTCCTAAAAGCTATATTTGAAATGATTTTAATATTGTTGCCTATTAAATCAACTGTTGTAGACACCGCACTAACCATCTGTTCTAAACACATGCTGGATATCTGGTGCTTGGATTAAAGAATCTTTGTAGACTCCATATTTTGCTAGTCTGGAAATACAATGCCTAGATGCAGGCTTTATTAGCAGCTAAAAGCTTGAATGTTTCTGAATTTTCCTTGCTTTCTAAAGTTTATGGTATTCAGGTATTCTGAGCAATATATGTTCCTCAAAATGAAATTATAATCCTGGTTAGATTTGACTATGTGGTTGCTCGTAGGACAAAAAAATCTTGGTAAAGGCAACTGTCTATGCCCTATATAATTCATTGTGTAATCAAAATGTTTTGGATTAATTTGGAATTGCTCATATTCCTCAAAGATATTTTTCCTTGTTAATGACAAGTTTCTGACTGAAGCCCAGCTTCTTCATAATATTAAGAGATAAGGAATGGAAGTCCAGCTTCTCTCAAAACAGAGTAGGTAGCTGAGCAGAAGACTTCTTTCCAGAATACAGAAATATACAATATTTTTTGCTATAAGAGGCTTGAGTACTGAGTAGTCAGGAAATGCAAAATAATTCATTGATTTTGTAGAATAAATTCAACAGTGAAATGCAATAAATAAGTCACACTGTCAAATAATGTTCAAGCAATTTGTCAACCTGTTTAATCCACTGATAATGTCTCTTTTATGAGGAATGATTTTTAAATTGTAGTAATAATAATGATCTTCATAGAATCAGCAGAGCATAGAAGGAAAGAAAAAATGGTGATACCGTAGGAAATGAAGTGTGTTTTACCACTGAATAGTTTCTTCTCACAATTCAGTTTTTGAGACCAGTCCTTAGAAATTTACTGTACATGTTAATAATGTAGCCATTAAAAGCATCATTTAAAATGGTCTTTTCCATGTTCATCTTCCCGAATTCATTGTTAAGAGTGTATGTACACCTTAAACAGAATCTAAAGTGTTTTCTCTCTGCACAATGGAAGATAATGACTCAAAATCAATTCTTGGCTTTGAATCACAGTCAATTGTGAAGATTATTTAGGAAATATAAAGTAAAAAGAAATGTCATAATGAGTTATTCAGTGATTTTAAATACTCTATCATGAGCTCTAGTTTTATTATCATAAATCAGAAGATAAATTCTATTGCAAATGAAGAAAGAATCACTCATTTTCTGAAAGAGAAAAAGTAGCAAGTGGCAGAATAGAGTCTCTTCACTGATGATTATATAGTCGTTGAATCCAGTTTGCTCATCTTGCTCACCACTGCAGCCTTTTCTTTAAACTTTCCTGAGACTCTCACAGTTTTAGACTGGAAGGCTTCCTCACAATACAAAGTGACTAAGTGTTAGTGGTTTTGACTCTTTGACTTGTTGCTTCAGGAAAAGTCACATAGCCATATTTTCAGCATCATAGGAAGCACCTCCTTGTCACATGTTTGCAGCCCTCACCTTTATTGCCTCATTGGGGAGATGCTCCAGACCCATGGTCATCTTTGTGCCCCTCCTCTGGCATTCGAAGTTACTCACTGAAGTATCAGGATACAGTGAGGCATAAGATTAGGGTTAGACTTAGATGTCTGGCTTGGATGTATAAGTGGAAAGAAAAACAAATCATTTTTAATTCTGCCTAAAAGAAAAGAAGAAAGTCAAGAAGATTGTACAGTAGCTCTGTAATTACCTGTCTGTGAGGCTCTTGATAATTTTCTTTCTTTGGCAATGAGCAACAGAATCTTAATCACTTTGATATTATTGTCTTGTCTTCCTTTTCCCTTTTTAAGAGGAACTAAATTAATCTGAAAGCCATCCAGACCATACAATTGCTAGTATCAATCAGAGTATCTGGAAGGAGTAATATTATATTATTCTCTTGCCAGACATAAGCATGTATATCAGATATGTTCACTGCAGGTTTAACAACTACAACCCCTGAAGGTCACTTATAAGAAGTAAGAATGTGTAGATTATAATTCATCTCAGTCTAGAAAAAGACAAATTATATCCCTCTCTCAGCTATAAGAGAAGCCCAGCTGAGTAGCTCTAGTGTAGACAACTAATCGGGGAATGTCTTGGATGAGCTGTCCCACAGCAGTTGAAACAGGCAGTACTTCGGTATCTAACGCTTGGAGGAACTCCTTTCACAATTACATCATGCTGATTTAAAAAAGTGAATGGAAACCCTGTGGAGAGGGAGCAATAGCTGGACAGGGAGAAAAATGTGGGGATTTAGAATTATTTGGGGGTCTGAAATTACTGCTCTGAACAAGTGAGGAGAAAAAGTGACAGAGGAAATTAGTTAGATGTCATGCCAGAGGAGTGGTAACATTGTACCCCAGACAATTGACTAGTCATTTACAGCACTCATTCATCGTTTCTATTTAATCACAGCACCTGAAGTATAAAAGTAAATGTCAAAGCAAACTTTAAAACTGAGTTAAATGCAGATGGCTGTGTGACCTCTCCCACCACACAGCCTGTGAGGCCAATTAACACAGATATAAGTTTAATATATCAATTTATTTAAATATCTCTATTTAACATAATTCATTGAAGATTACAAGGAAACACTAAAAATCTATATTTTTTCATGTCACTTAAAAAAATCCTTTCCATCACTATGCATCATAATATGGGATACATACAAGTTAACAGAAGAAATATATTCTGTAAAAGATAGACAGAAATTTTTCTCTGTGCCTTTGCTTATTTTTAATGAATAAGGCATTCAGGATAGTTGCCGTCGTTTCATGTATCCAGGTGTTGACATTCATAGGTGGGTATTTATTGCAACAGTTCTGTTGTTCATTGATGTCACATTTGTTATATTAAAAGTAACTGCAAATGCAAAGATAAAAATGGGAAGCAGAAGCGACAATTAAGTTCTAAATGTGAAAGCAGCTATACAAGAGATTGGCATGTGGCAAGTGGAACAGTCATCCATATCATAAAAGGCAGTTTGCCAGCCTTGTAGTTCACCTCTTAACTCTGGACAAATTCAGATACACAACTAGACAGGGCTTGACAATGATATTTTGTTCATTGAAGTGTTATGTCATGCAGAAATCAGCTCTTGAAGTAACTTGTTAACCAGTATCCTGGAGCAACAAATACAGAATTAAAAATGTTCAATGGTCTACATCAATTATAGGCTGACATTTCTGAAAGAGCTGGCCTGTAAACATATTCTGGTAACTGTAGTCTAGAATACAGATAGAATGTGCAAACATGAGAAAAAAAGCAACCTTCCAGAGATAGAACATGAAGCAACCAGCAGACAAAACTTGGGGTCATACTCATAACTCCTGGTATTAAGTGAAACTCAGTGGCTCAAGAATTCAGGTCTTTTAAACCACATGAAAAGCTCTTCTAAATGACTGAACTATAAAATTTTGTTACATATAATGGAGAAGGAAAGATATTCAAAGCCAGTCACATTAGAAATAGAGAACATGGTTACTCACTGCATTGTCCATACTGGGAAAGCTGTGGCATTCCTGGACAATCAGCATATATATGTTCACTCACCTTCTCACACGCAATCATTTCAATGCAGTTATGTAGTCAACTAGAGGTGTTCTATATTCACTAACTCTGAATGAGTCCAGGGTTAATAAGTCCCTTCCTCTCCCACTTCCCAGAAAAAGTGGAGAAGAGAGATGGAATTAGGAATTTCTTTAGCTGTTTCCAGTGCCCAAAACCTCATAGTATAACTGCATACTCTGAGGCAGTATGAGTTCTAAGGAGCCCTTTCACCACTTTTTTAAATGTGATTTCTGCTGGAGATGATTTCCTCATCCAAAATCTCACCTTTTAAACGGCAACATGAGTAAACTAGTATGCTGTCATCAGATATGTGCTTAAATGGAAGTAAAAGATAATAGTCTTCCAGGACATTTAGATGAATGTAATCTTATCATGTGATCAAAATTGATTGTAGCTGTTGTGGTTATAAATCACTAGTTAGATTTGGATCCCAAAACCACTTATGATCATAATGATTGTTTTGTCTGCAATTCCTTGATTACCCCAAGTGTGTGCATCACTTTTTATATCACTTCAGTTAAAACACTGTAGCTGACCCAATGTGGTTGTGGTATTCAGAATAGGAGATATATAGTGTATTCACATATATTTCAAATAAATCCCCCTTTAAATCTTTTCTTGTCATGAGTTCACTATCAAGTCTAAAATTATAATATCAGTCCAGATTTCTCATATCAGTGACATAAAGATTTTGACCATTAATCATTTTTGTTAATAAATTATGGAGGCCCTTGATGACATTTAACCTGTCCTTAAAGTAGCTGAAACATTAATAACTCATGGCAGAAATTCATGATTTAGCTATCTTTATTACATCCCTTCCAGCTCCTAACATTCTATGATTCTGTAATCTATCAGTAAGATTTTTTTTAAAATTAGAGAAAAACAAGGCTATAAACTGAGTGAATTAATTTACACCAAATATTGGCAGGCTATAACATAATTGAACAAATACCTAAACCCTGCATATCAGTGCTTTTCGTTTTATAAATAAATATGTGTTTTTGAAGGAAATGTGGTTCTCTTTTTCTAAGATAACGATGCTGGATGACCTTTTTTCCATGGCAGATCTTCTGCCCCCTGGGAGATAGGCTCTAAGGAGCTTCTATGTCTGTATGGAGATTTTTTTTTTTTAATATAATAGTGTCTTTTACCTTATCTCATGGAGGATATTAAAAGAAAGAAAGAAAGAAAAAAAATACTTGCTCATATACTATATTAAAAAAGTACTTTTTTTCTCTGCTTCGTTCCCAAGTATTTATAAAAGTTTTATCACCATCTTTTCCCATATTAATACACATGCTTAACTTTCCCTGAGTTGTGGACAAGGTTTCCTCAAGTGAGATGTCTAACCAAAAGGCAGCCCTCAATAGGGACGCTAGATTTTCTTATAATGAAGAAAATGTTCTTAGCTTTCTTTTTTTTCAGTGTGCTTTGTATTTAAATAATTATTTATATATGTCAAAAAGTGATAGCTGGTTCTTCTCCTCACACATGAAAAACAATATAAAGCAAACTATATTTCTTTCCTTACAGTTGCTTTCATCTACCTTAGAACAACCTTAACATTTAGAATATGAGGAGAATCTAAAGAAAAAAATGGGATATTTGTTTATTTGAAAAGAAAGGCTATAACAAATCTCACATAATTTTTTTTCAGTATGCTTGTCTGAATGCTTATAGTTTTGCCTTCTGGCCTTGAAATACATGATCAGAATTTCTTCTTCATCCTTTGTTTGCAGGGGCTAAGGAGAGAATAGATTGCTTATAATGATATTACTGTGTTCTTTCAACATTCACAGAATCATAGAATGGCCTAAGATGGAAGGGACCTTAGAGATCATCTAATCCAACCTCCCTGCCACGGGCAGGGACGTCTCTCAAGTAGACCAGGTTGTTCAAGGTCTCATCCAACCTGGCCTTGAACATATCCAGGGAGAGGGCATCCACAACTTCTCTGGACAATTTATTCCAGAGTCTTGTCACCCTCATACTGAAGAATTTCTTCCTAAGCTCCAATCTAATTCTGTTTTCCTTTATTTTAGATCGATTTCCCCTTGTCCTATTGGTGAATATTTTTAATAGAAGTCCGTCTCCAGCCTTCCTGTAGGTTCCCCCCAGGTATTGGAAGGCAGTTATAAGGCCCTCCAGAGTCTTCTCTTCCCCAGGCTGAACAATCCCAGCTCCCTCAGCCTATCCTCCTAGCAGAGGTGCTCCAGCCTCTGGATCATCTTTATGGCCCTCATCTGAACTCGTTCCAATAGCTCTATGTCCCGCTTATGGTGGGGACGCCAGAACTGGACACAGTATTTGAGGGGGGATCTCAGAAGAGCAGAGTAAAGGGGGAGAATCACCTCTCTTGACCTGCTGGCCACACTCCTCTTGATGCATCCCAGGATACAGTTGGCCTTCTGGGCTGCATGAGTGCACTGCTTGTTCATGTTGAGCTTCTCATCTATCAACACCCCAAATCCTTCTCTTCAGGGCTACTCTCAACCCACTCCGTGCCCAATATTTATTTGTACCTAGGATTGGCCCGACTCAAGTGAAGGACCTTGCATTTTGACTTGTTGAAGCTCATGCAGTTTGCACTGGCCCATTTCTCAAGCCTATCAAAGTCCCTCTGGATGGCATCTCTTCCCTCAGATGAGTCCACCACACCACACAGCTTGGTGTCATCAGTAAACTTGCTGAGGCTGCACTGGATGCCTTTGTCCATGTCATTGACAAAGATGTTGAACAGCACTGGACCCAGTGCTTTACTTTAGTAGAGTCAAACACATCCTTCAAAGCTTCAGGAAAGAGTTTGCTGATTGTTTACTTATTTTTTTAAAATATGGAAAATTCACTGTGTCTTTTATTTCTAATATCCTCTTCCAAAATAATGGAAAACATTCTGACCTATAGTTTAAAGATCTGCTAGAGGATGAGTGTGCATTTGGTATTCATACACAATAGCATGCTTGTTGGATGCTTGTTTGCTGTATTTTCTTAAACGGGCATAAAATATACAAGTTTATCTTTATCTACACTGTTTAGGTTAAAAATTGCCGATTAAGATTATCTAGGTTTATATCATCTAATCATCTCATTATTTAAGACTCCCAAGATGAATTAATTTCTTTAAACCTCATAAAGGTTTATTATTGGATGAAGGAAAGGCTGTAGATGCTGTCTACCTTGACTTTAGTAAGGCATTCAACAATGTTGCCCACAGCATTCTCCTAGAAAGACTGACTGCTCTTGGCTTGGATTGGCATATGCTTTACTAGGTACAAAACTGGTTAGATGGCCGAATCCAAAGAGTCGTGGTCAATGGAGTTAAATCCAGTAGGCGACTGATCATGTGGGATGGCCCCCAAGGCCATTGCAGAAAAGACAAAAGATACCTAAACCCTCATAATGCCTCAATTTTATATTAGATATGACATATAAGGAATGGAATACTCTTGTTGGTGACTTGTCCTGTAACTCCCTGGAGGTGCAACATTTTACTTCTTTGTGACCCCTCTTACTACTCAGCACCCCCAGCTTGGCACAGAGCAGTGTGTCCGGCAGTGGCCTTGGTCACTATAGGAATAAATATAAGCAAGAGCCTTTCTGCATCCCAGTCCCAGGCAGTAACTGTAAACATCAGGTGTTATCACTGCTGGTAGCACACCCTGTCTGCAAAAACATGCTACTAACTTCAGAACTTTCAGCCTCTTAGAAGAGACTGAAGTGAGAAGCAAAAATCACTGAACAGAATTGGTTCTGTTTAGCTCAAACCAGGACAGTCACACAGGGAAAGGCTGAGGGATCTGGGACTGTTTAGCCTGAAGAAGAGGAGACTGAGGGGAGACCTCATTGCCCTCTACAGCTACCTCACAGGAGGTTGTAGTGAGGCAGGAGTTGGTGTGTTCTCCCTAGTGGTGAGTGATAGAACAGGGGGAAATGGCCTTAATTTGTTCCAGGGGAGTTTCAGGCTGGATATTAGGAAAAAATTCTTTACTGGAAGGGTTGTCAGACATTGGAACAGGCTGCCCAAGGAGGTGGCTGAGTCTCCATCCCTGGAGGGGTTTAAGAAATGGGTAGATGTTATGCTGAAGGACATGGTTTAGTGGTGTTGGTACAGCTAGAAAAAGGCTGGACTGGATGTTCTTAAATGTCTCTTGAACCAAAACTGTTCTATGATTATGTGATTCTGTGATTGATGTGAAATATAATGGCCGTATAAACACTGGATCACTTTAAATGATTCTCTATTCTGAAAGTCTTGGACATCCTTGTCAATTACTCCTTGTGGAGGAGAAGGAACAAACTTAAATGCATAGAAGCAAAATTTTTGTACTTTAAAGGGGTTCTGCAAAATGTCATTGAAGCAAATCTGAGTTGCTGATGTCAAATGTTAAAGCTTTTATGGAAGACTCAGTTTTGCAAAATAGAAAAAGTCCAAGAGTACTTTTTTTTTTTTTTATTTTATTGGGGGTTTTTTTGTGTATGTACTGCGTGCTGTACCTTATGTTGTATTCAAATCCATCAGTTTCTTTAGGCACCAGGAAGTTTATGGGTATTAGACTGTCTCCTTCTCCAGATATCCATGGATTAGAAAAGCCATTCCGTGAACTTTATGGAGTCCAACATGTAGGACTAGTGCAGATCCAGAGGTCAGAGCAGGCTTCTGGAAATCTCATTCCATATCTCTATCTCTGAAAGAGTATATGGTATGTACACGTCCAGATAAAACTATGGTGAGCCATGTATCCATTAAGCAGGAGCATTTGTTTTTTACAGCACATGTTCTCTTTTTTAGTTTGAGATGGTAATATTGTCCTTGCTGTGAATATGATGGCGTGAGTAGTTATACTGGCCAGCAGCACTCTCTTTGTGAGTGTGTTCAGGACTTAGTATACTGGGATCTTGGTCTACAGCTTCTAGGTTATATAAATAATTCTTAAGTATTTATTCATGAAATAGATAACAATGCCATCATTATTAGCTACAGGTATTGAAGATATTAGAAAATAAGGTAGAAGAAAAGCAATAATTCTCTTTTATCTTTCAAATAATTAAAATTTCACTCGTTACTTTGCAACTGAGACATCCTGAGCTGCCAAACATGGTAGCAGTGGATTCAGCACTAATGACGATTAGAAAAAAATTGAATTTTCAATATAAGTAAATGAAAATTATTTTTAAAGTTCTGGATTTTTTAATAGCATTTAGTACTCTTTTAAAAGACAGAGTTGATGCCAAAACTTGAAAGTGCTATTGACGACTAATAAAATTCAGTAAGATAATTGTCCCTGGTTACCATATAGTTTTGAAACATGCATCATATTTATGTACAATTAATGTTTGCATGACCCTGCTCGAATATTACTGAAAAAGCAGTTTGGGGTCATTTCACAATAACCTGAGAAAACATATGGTCTAAGTAATTCCTGGCTTTGTTTCTTTTCCTCTCTTCAATCTGTTTGGCTGTAGGTTGAGGAAGGAAGAAAGAAATCACTGGATATGTAATACTGATTCTTTTTTTAAGTAGTTAGAGATAGTGGTTGTTTGGTTTTTTTTATTTTGTTGACTGAATTTAAAGTCAATTAAAATGAGATCATTAAAATGCAGTTATGTATGTATGCAGTAAACATTCAGGTTTGTAGAATACAATTTTACTTTGAAAAAATTGTTGGAGAAAACATCTGTTCTTAACACTTGCTGTATTAGCACATATGGTATTAATACTTTATATCAAGTAAATCACTTGTAAAATCAGTGTCAGTCACAGCATTACACTTTACAATATTCAAAGAGTTCACTCTCTGGAAAGAACATTCCCTTTATGCTGTGAAATCTGAAAAGAGACAGTTTTACTTATCATCTTTTCTATCCACACTACAGAATTCAGTTAAAGGAAATATTACAGTGCATCTGTTTCAAGCAGATGTATGGTCTTTTATCATCAATGCAAAAAGGCAAACACCAACACAAATGACCATATCCATAAGTCACTTATACAAGTGACTTATTTTTGTCACTTGTGTAACATAAACTATTTTTAGCTAACTTAGCATATTTTCAAAACAAATGCATTTCAGTTCATATAAATTTTTTCTTTATCTCCCACTAATGGGATTTCATTTCTCTGAAGTGGCAATAGAATTGGAAAAAATAGAGTAAGCTTTTAAAAATTACACCCTCTTGCAGAAAGTAACATTTCTGTGTTTCTTGTAGAAGACTCAGTTTGCAGGGTTTGCAGGGTACCAGTACAGACCAATCTTATATCCACAGCCTGGACAGTCTGCCCACTTGCTATGAGTCCTGTCTGTAGCAGTGACTTTGATCAGACTGTAAATTAGGTTTCTACAGTTTTATGCTGATTAAATTATTCCTTTCTGTGGAATTCTTGATTTAGTAAAACAAGGATTGAGGAAAACATGTCAATAATTTATACTATCAGTACCTTTTCCAAAGTACCAGTTGCATCAGAAACTAACAGTAGAAGTTGCTGATAGCAGTGTTTCCCCCATTCACTGTCTCTGATTTGTTTCACTTGGACTTAGATATTGTCAAGGCTGTATCCCATACACCAATTTTTTGTATTCCCTGAAAACGTAAGCAATATTTTCTTACAATATTTGCTTACTCTAGGTAAAAATGGAGAATTCTTTTTCATTAGCCTTCACTTGACACTATTTTATAAACTGAAAGACTGTGTTTTTTTCTCTTCGAACCTGTCTTTTTTAAAAAAAAAAATCAGTTTCTTCAAGATTTTCTACTACACATTTTCTAAGCCTTTATTTAACTTGCTTATTTTTCTCTGTCCTTCTTTCCATTTTTTACATCTTTATTAAAGCGTGATATCCCTACAATCTAAAATAGTCCTAAGTCTGGGGCTTCACAAGAGTCAACTAGAATTTACATTATTATCTCTCTGCCTTATTATATAAGTAATTTCTGTTAAGGCAAAACAGATTGAGTTACTTTTTTTCTTAACTATGGGGCATTACTGACTCATATTCAATTTATGATCCATCGCAACTCCCACATCCTTTTGTACCATATCACTGCTAGCCAGTTATTCTTCACTCTGTATCTGTGCATTTTTTTTCCTTTCCAGCAGCAGTACTTTGCATTTTTTCATTGAATTTTGTCTTCTTGTTTTTGAGGCATTCTTCAGTTTATCAAAATCACATTGAAATCCTATCCTGTCCTGCAGAATGTTTATAAACTCTTACAGTGCATATAATCTACAAATGCTTTTAGTGTATTTTAATGATTGTAATCAACAGGTTTTTTTTTCAAAAAGGTGACTAGAACAGACAGCTAATATGCTTTCTCAGTAGAACATGGACGTTAATTCTTCAAGAATAGCAGCCTTTGAAGGCAAGTAATTTTTACAAGTCTCAAAAAGAGACTGACACTAAATAAAAGACTATAATGTGTTGTCCAAAATATATAAGTTGCAGAAGGAAATTTATAATGTCATATTTCTAAATTTCTGCTGATTTCTAGTAATATCAGCTCAGAATGAGAGCTATAATGTCACATCACCCACTATCAAAGTCAGGAGATATTTCACTTTCTAGAACATTTACTACTGTGGGCTGTTGAAGGAAGGGTATTAAACTTGATGACTCTTCTCTCAGATCCAGTACTGCAAAATCTAAATTCCTAGTTGCAGTGAGAAAACAGAGCACTTCTGAGTCAGAGGACAACCTGAAAAAGATGGCAATGTAATGCTATAGACTTGTAGAGATGTAGCCACGTGCAAATCCTGCTTGATATTAAGTAAGTATTTAGGGAATGTAGGAGGATGTTTTAAGAGAGAGATTATCCTGCTTGTAAATGGAGCAGGGCTGATGGGTGTCAAGAGACAAGGGTGGAATACTGAGATGCTTTTTGCTAGAGAAGAACTCGTCTTCAAAGCTTTTAGAGGTTTTGCTATTGCAGAATCTAGGTGATTTTGGAAAGCAAAAAAGCAAGCCATGCCAACAGTACATTAATGGATATCTGCGTTGCAATAGTGTCAAGAGAAGTCATGTTGTAGAGGGAGAGAAAATTTGAAAAACACGGGCAACATAACCACTCAAATTAATTCCTGCAGGGCATTGATATAACTGGGAACTCAAGAAGGAGCTCTTTGCTTTCTCTTCTCAAGCAAATTTTCAATTTTGCAACTGCTAGTTTGCTCATTTTGACCTCATTTAAGTTGTTAGAGGTAAAAGCTGTCCTTATCTCCCGGGCCTCCTGCAAGGCATATCAAGCAGTGGAAAGAGAACTTTGTTTTCAAGCTTTCTTTTCCCCAGGCTAAACAACCCCAATTCCCT
>NW_009720356.1:0-274 GCF_000703405.1 Apaloderma vittatum
CCAGACCCTGGTATTAAGGTTATTAGTTGGGGTGGGGGTGTCCTAGAGCTTCGCAGAAGTCTCCTGGAGATGGCTTACGACAGAGCTAAGAGCCCAGTGCAAAGTGCTTTATGTACTCCTGAGCTCCTTCCTGCTTCCTCCCCTCACGGCTGCCAGTTCGGTGTCAGCAATGGGCAGGAAAAGATTTGGTGGGAGATATTTGGAAGCAAATCTGCTCTGATACAGCCACAGCCTTCCAGGAGCAGCAGCCAGACAGACGGGAGGCCAGCAGAGA
>NW_009720356.1:289-6043 GCF_000703405.1 Apaloderma vittatum
ACAAGAACTCTTTTTATCACAAGGAATGAAGAGGCTGAGCTTGTAAACAAGCCTCCATTGCCCGATGGGGAGCAAACAAGGGACGATGCAGCCACAGCGCCCTGTCCCACCGATGGAGCAGTTGCCGTCGCTGCAGGGATCACGGGTGCAGGCTTTGCCATTTCTGTGTTTGCAGGAACATTGCCATGTTCCCCCAAGGCTTTTGTGCCCCGTTGCAGAAGTTCGCAGCTTAGTTTTATCTCGAAGACTCCAAGGGCACCCACATGTACTTTCCTGCCTGTCATGTGACAGCCCGAGCAGGATACCTGCACAGACAGGTCTGGTGTGCAGGCAGCGGCGCCTTTACACGCGTGCCCCAGCAACAGAATGCTGCACCCTTGGGAACAAATGCACCCATGCATCCGAGCCCAAGTAAGAGGACCCCGGTCCCTCCGGAGCACAGCGTGGCTGGAGAACACCCTTGAATTTCCCTGGGGAGCAGCACTGCTAACTCTCTCTAGGGGTGTGTTTGGGAGAGAAAGGGCCTGTGAGGCTGGGAGAGGAGGGTGCAGCTGGTGGCCCTGGCTTTGTGGCACTGGCATGTCACCCAGGTTTCCATAGCACCAGCATCCATAACACGGGGCCAAGGGGAGGGAAAGAAGTAGGTCAGACTGGGCTAACAATACCCAGACGTGTCTATCTGTGAATCAGCCTGATCTGGGAAAGGGGGTGAAATGGAGGAGAAAGAGAGAGGGAAAAGAGGGGGGGAAAAAAAGAAACAAAAAAGGAAAAAAAAGGAAAACACAAAGTTCCCATAGTTTGAGCAATGCATTTCTTTCCCTCAGAAAAAAATAAGGATCTTTAAAAGCCACCTTTGTGTATCAGTACTGAGAGACTGAGACTAGCACCCACCTCCTGCCCATCTGACAACAGGCTACAAGGGAATTCAGATGCTAATGTGGAACCAGACTTCTCAATGGGTCTTTATTTCTGCAGCAGCTCCAGGATCAGAGCTCTGGCGAGCCAGCGGGCTGGAGCTGTGAGGATGCTGTCTCCAGACCAGTGCTGTGGGACACTTCCCTTTCCCCTCTCCATTCCTCACCCTGATTTTGTTACCCCTTGTCGTAGTTTTCCTTATTTACATTCAAGTGACTTCAAGGGCAAGGAGAAAGAAAGGCAGGCACACTGGAGTTTTGTAGCTGAAATAACCCCGGTAGTGACCCATTTCATGTGCTGAGTCTGCAGAGGCCTCGCTGTCAATAGCATTTCGGTCCTTGCCTGCTTGCAGTACAGTGGTTTCGAATGACGAAGAGAACATTGTGGGCAGTAAGACCCAGAACCCTCTTGATCCATGTAAACGTATGGGGACACAAGTCCCCTTGGGGTGCGTAGCAGAGCAAGATCAGAGGAAGGAGGAGTGCTTTGCTCAGGGGGAATCGGAGGATGTAGGTGCAAGAGCACGGCCTTCACTGGAGAGACTGAGATGGACTGGTGTGAAGAACGTGGCTGTGGCTGGCCTATGTCATACCTGTGGCTTGAGAGCACCGTGTTTGGCTTCTACACCACAGGACCACAGAAGAGATGCAGCTGAGGATGGAGGCACAGGGTGTTTCATACACTGTGAGAGCAGGCCCCTCGGCTGCAGGCAAATGCTGCCTTTACAGTACCACAGGCCACAGCCCGGTGCAGTAAAAACTATTCCTGGATTAGATAGTAGGGGAAAATCTAAGCAAAACCAAAGCTATCTTGTTGCTTTTTATGTTAGCAGGTCTGGACAGGGAGGACAGGAAGATCTACACTCTAAGGTTACAGTTTGCCTCGTCTTAGAATCATGGAATATCTCAAGTTGGAGGGAACCTGTAAGGATCATCATCAGTTTTATACCTCTCAGCAATTATCACCTGTAAGAGAGGACAAAGGATTCACCTTTCCCGTTTATCACGATAAGGGCAAAGCCACAGTATATACAACGTGGACAAATGGGCACATTAAGCCCTTTCTGAAAGAAAACTTACACATTTGCTGTGGTAGCTTAGAAAAGCAAGTGCCCTGCTCCAGCTGCTGCTGATGCCGTGCCCGACTCTGTGTTCAGGGATTTTCAGGGTCTAAGAGCTAAGGGTAAAAGTTAGGTAGGATGAGCAAAACTGGTGTCAGCATTCAGGAAGACTCATAGAGCACTTCTGGAGTGAGAGAATAAAAGAGGATCTGTGCCTGCAGCATGTGCATCAGCAGTGTTGCTTTGACATTGCACTACTTGACAAGAGAAAGCTGCATGACCTCAGAGAGGTAAAGCAACGTCACCTGCAAGGGGCGGGAGTTGGGGATCGTCTGCCAGCAAGAATGAAGCCTGTGAGCTGCTGTGGTCACTGCTCTTGAGGCTGCGCTTGGTGGCTAAAATAGGCTCCATTTCATGAACACAGGAGGCACTGCGTTATCTGTACTGATACACATATGGCAGCACTGGACTGAGTCACCTCGCTGCAAAGTATTTACAGCTTTACAGTTCATCCTCCTTCTGGGAGGGTGTAAGGAAATGCAGACAAGTCTTCTTGCAAAGGATGCAAATGGACAATTGCCCATCTCTCTCCTGGCGGGTACAAGGCTAACCTGCCAAAGAGCTGTAAATGTTCCGCCTGAGCAAGGAAACCTTCTCTGAGAGCAGCCTGATGAGCTCAGAGCACGGCCAGATGGCTCCTGGCTCAGAGCTGACTCATACCCACCTAGCTCAGCCAGGCAAAACATGCGGACTCCTAAAGTATGCTGGGAAAAGACGCCTCTCCTGCTGCTGGAACTGCACTCACAGCAAGGTAGCTAGCTGCATCAGTACAAAGGGAAAGGTATTCTGCCAACTACCATAATGATAATGCTGCAAAAATCTAAATAGTTACAGGCCTGAGTTTCACCAATGAACAGAAAAGCATCAGACAGGAGAACTCCCAACTGAGCCCCGAGCGGGTGCGATCACCGAGGAGCAGAATGGAGGCAATTCTCCCATTTTGTTTTGACAAAGGATGGTGAGCATAAGGTGTGGATAAGCTGGTGGTATAAAGGGAAGGGTGGCAGATTTTTGCAGTACAGCAATGGCCTCAGAGAGGAGGAGGGACTTGGGTGTCTGCTTTTCGTTAAAGCAGTGTCTATCAACCTCTCCAATTGGTTTCCAGACTGACTTCGCTTCTTAGTGAAGTATAGATTAGGAAAACTGGGAAACATGAGCTCTGTCCAGCCTCTGCTGCACACCACCATTTTCAGAGCAAGGAAAATAGATCAAAAAGGTGAAAACAAAGAAAGTAAAGCTGAAGTGTAACCAAAATTGCCCTAAGCAAAAGCAAGAGGGAGGCTGAATTAGCAAAGCTGTGAATTTGCAGCATTAGCAGATGATGAACGTGGCCATGTCAAGTAATACGGTAGAACACACATCATGCATATTTAATAGCATTGTTTAGCTCATGTTTGTCACAGCACCACAGCTAGAGGCTGTTTCCAAAGCCATCAGTAGGGACAGAAAGGTTATAATTGAATTCTAGGGCTTTCGACTGGAGGTCACAGATAGAGAAACCTACAAAGCCTTGTTGGTATAAGACTTCCATGCATTCCCCACTTTCAGACCTCAGACGATAAAGCAAGTCAGCTGCTGGTGGTATTTGCTGAGAGGTAATCAGGTTTGCAGATTTATCCTAAGATCCTGAATTATACCTGCTTATTTGCAAACATGAGGAACACGCAACATATGTAGCTCGGGCACAAAGGACAAAGCTTATGATGGAGGCAGAACAAATAGATAACGTAGCTAAGGAAGAGAGGAAGGTAAGGAGCATACAGAGGTGGAGTCAGGATGATGGGTAATGCTCTTTTCAGAGCAAGTATTATAAACTTTAATCACTGTTTCTCCTGAAATGGCAAATGCTGAGCCATAAAAGAATTATTGGTAATTATTTTTGCATTGCAATAAATATCTCCAAAACCTACTCAGAAATCAACACCTGCATCACTTTCAGACGTGTAAATTGTCTCTGTAAACTTGATGCCTGTAAAACCCTTGAACCAGAGCTGCAGATACTCTCCATTATTTTCTTGCCCAGGAAAGTAATTTAAGCAAAGAAAGAGAGGTTGCTGACCGGTAACAAACAGAAATGTCCTGAGCAGGTAGCAGGCTTCAGGGAAGAGCTTTACTTGGCCCGATTTATCACTTGACATGTCTACTCAGTGTTATGCATCTCTGCAGGTTGGACTGGTCCCAGGGAACTGGGGACGTTGCACAGGGGCTGTGTGACTATCCCGCAGATCATTTCTCCAGCAGATTTCTACCCAGGAGACTGCCTCTTTGTCCAGTTTCTAGTAGACATGACTACAAAACCCAGCAGGCTGAATCTGCCTTAGATTACAGCCCTCCCTTGACCGAGGTGAAATTTATCTTCTGGGAATGTAAGTGGGAAAATGAGTGCGGCTCCTGTCCCCAGCTGTCTGGGTGGGAGGTGCACTTTTCCTCTTTGAAGGAATGAGCCAGAACACTTCTGAAGTAGAACAAAGCCCTTTCAGAGAAAAACAAATACCTGAAGCTGCAGTGTGAGATGCTGACAGACACGTTACAGTTCAGCTGGGTTTGCTGAAGAGGAATATACCAGTGTCAGGCTGGCACCATAAAACAATAAAGCCAGGCAACCTGATCATGCTCAAGTGCTAGAAGAAATCATGGAAGCAAGACCTGGACGTCTGCATGCATAAAACACATACATAGTTGTTTCCTTGCTCAAGAAACCTAATAAAATCACGCATCAGGTGTTTTAAGCAAGATTCTTATCCCCTATCTCATTCTTTGCAAGTGCTCACACACCATGGGACCATGCTTACTTGTGAAAGCCCTTACCAGAGATGGCCTCTCGGACCAAAGGCTGATGCTGTTAACAATAACTCCACTTCAATTGTTAATTATTTTCATCTTTCAAACACTGCATATACTTTGGCTAATTATAACTCTTCTGATAACTATTTATGTCTTTGCTGTTCACCATGATGTCCCTCCCCTAGAACTGGCTGTACTTCCTGTTGGATGTGTTAAGTCTCAAGGCAGGCAGGTATTTCGCCTACGTTTAATAGCAATTACATGTTTGCAAAAAAGTCTTATGACCTTTCCTGTAACGCTGGAAGAATATGCGTGCAGCAGAACTTCTTGGCGGTGTGAACGCAGGATGAATTTAACTTCCTAAGAGACCTTTAAAGAGAAAAGTTACTCAGAATGCTGTTTGACTACAATAAACATACAATCAAGAAAATACTGGAGAAATTGGTCTTTATTCATCACTGAAAATTAGACAGCAAGAAATCAGCCAGAGCAGCCCCCTTCAAAGCCATGAAGTCACGTGGATTACGGCACGTAAACAGCGAACCCATTTCCCATCATTAGTCAAATGCAGTAATGGGGACTAAAAAAAAAAAATCAGACTAATAAAATTAAGTATGTAAATGCACACCAGTGTATAATCATTAATATACATTATAAGGAGACAGAAACTATCATTAACTTGCTGTCAGAAATGCAAAGGCTTCAACAGGGATTAGCACAGGGATTTGCTTTACACTAACCACTCCGAAACAAAGCTGTGAACAGACGCCACACCTCCACAGTCCTAAGGTCACCACTTACGGGTTCAATCGCACTGGCTCCCTTACAGCTATTTCAATCTGAAGTTGTTTCAGCTAATGATTCCTTGTAACAGTATTTCGCAGAGGGGAGCGGTGTGGTTCGGCGGAGGGTGAAGGGGCCGCAGGCCGCAGAGG
>NW_009720357.1:0-4955 GCF_000703405.1 Apaloderma vittatum
TGTTTTGGACGGGCCCTCTCCCCGCACCAGAGGTTACCAGTGGGATGGGGCTGGGAGTCAGAAAGGCCATCGGCCTTGCTGGACTCTTTTTGTGTTTGTGACGGCGTCATCGCCAGAACCCGGGGTGATGCTCCTGTGAGTAAGGGGGTCCTGGCAGTCGGTGCCAGTTCTCTGAAGTCCACGCAGATTCGTCGGTACAGATCGTTATTTGTCAACTGAGTAACAGCTCAGCACGTGTCCCAGCCCTGGGGCTTTGCTTGCGCTAAACTCAAGCGTTCTGGCAACTTTTGCTTTGTGCCACATCACACAGTAACAAAATAAAGCCTGTGGGGGCTTCACAACAACCGTTGTGTGGACACACATCCTCCCGACAGCTTCATGCCCTAATACCTAGATACCACGTGTGGCCTGGCCTGACATCCCCAAGCAGGACCTCTTAAGCTAACTCTGCTCAGTCTCCCACCCGCCCTGAATCCGCCCAGCGTTATCACCTACAATCACAGCAGTGAAGTAGTAATATCTGTCAAAAAGCTCAGCTTTACATCAAAAAAACTTGTCCCAAGTGTGGATGCTCAGGGACTGTCCCAGCAGAAAACTGCAAAGGACGTCCCAACTTCTAACTGCTGAGCAGAGGTCAGCCCTTCGCTGCCAAACAAGTTCTGCTGACAGACAGATCACGTATGGGCAAAAGGGATCAGAGGAGAGATTCTCTGAAGAGAAAAACAATTTATTCAACAATAAGTAAAAAAACCTCTTAGGCTCAGTTTAAAAGAAAGGCAGGGGGACATTGCTGCTTTCATCCCGCAGCCGTCACTTCACACCCTCAAGCTTGACCGTCCAGCCAGACTGAGGAGGGAGAGGGGATGGGAGCATGTCGGGCAAAGTTACGAGCAGTCCTTTACCTGGGAGCTTCTCCCACTTCAGAGTCCCTGCAAAACCCAGCATGGACACCTGCGGAGGAGGGCAGGGGAAACGCTCAGTTGCAGCTCACACAGGCACTTCCCATTTGAACATCCCAGTAGACCCAAAACCCGTTTGCAGTCCCCGTACAGCATTTCCCCCAAGTTCAAAGCAGTCCAGCACCTTTCCACCCATCACCCACAGAGCACAAAAGGTAACACATGGGATGTTTTGAGGCCAAACATTTCACCGTAGTTTGTTGTTTGTTGTTTTTTTTCCAGTGGGAAGGCTTTACCTCTGTTTGTTTAGGGCAAAGGGCGCTCCAGCATTTGCGTCACTTACAATTACATTTACAAATCCATGTACCCGATTTGAATTCAAGATGCAATACCAGTGATTGCTCCTGTGTGTGAGGCTTGGTATTTACTTCACTTCCCTGCGTCAACAGGATCAAAAAACTCTCGGGGAGAAGTGCCTCTGCCTATTCCATGGCAGACTGTCAGCCTGTCCTGGCGAGTCCTATCCAATGTTTGGTGTTAACAGGGAGCTAAAGCCTGGGATGCTGCAAGGACCTGGAGGGAGGCCAGAGCTCCCCAGAACAAGAAGTATAGGACAACAACTTCCACACTCTCCCCAGTTTCCAAATGGAGTCAGGTTGGACCTCGCCAGCACACATGTGCCAAGGATGGGCTCTTGTTACTTTTTTTTCTGAGTTCCTTACTTGCATGCCTGGGGATGGACTGGGCGAGGACAACTCCAAAACGCTGTCCTGAGGCCAGATCAGAAAGATGGCATAGACAACAGGTCCTTTAGACGTGTACCTAGGAGAGCAAGAGTTCAGCAAGGTGAAGAGCCCATGAGGGAGAGAACCAGAAGCGAGCGTGACCTTTCCAGACAGCTCAAGAACACCGGCTTGCCTGCTGTCACCGCGCAGGGGTCACCTACTTTCCCCTCATCCCAAAATCTGTCACTTTGGACCCACCACTTGGCCAGTCAGCACTGGCTGATGAAACCCAAACAAAGTCTGTGCGTGCTTCCTAAAAGCAAATGTCATTTGCTGATCTGTCCTTGCATCATGAGCAGCTCGTGGTCAACGGAACAGACACGCTGCCTTATCCTGATCACTGCGTGATTTTTCTAGACTGAACACACTTGGACACGCTTGAGGAAAAACCAACCTCCACCTTGTAGGACTCACTCTCAACTCACTGTGTCCTTCTCAGTCAGTTCAAATCTAAGAGTTGGGTAACAGTACCATTATATAACAGCTTAAACCCAAATATTGCTATGTTAACAAACTGAATGTGTTTAGATGAACTGCATCTGTACAGTTCTAACCAGCTAGAACCTCTACTTAAACAGTCCTGACAGCAGCAGCGGGGAAACTTTTTTAAAGAAAGGCTTGTTTTTTTTCCAAATCAAGCAAGACAGATAAAGTCCTGATTTTTATTCTCCTTTTTCAAGCATGATATTCCTTAGATAACACCCTGGGGAAGTAACTGAGCACTCCAATTGTAGGATATTACCTAAACGCTACCTGCACCTGATGGCAACACTTCAGAATGTACCAAATTGAAGAACAAATAAGAAAGGGACGTCGGCTCTTTAAGTCCCAGTCCAGACGGTACTGAGCCATGGAGCCCTTACCAGACCGTGGTTGTGCTGTTCTCCATCTGCACTCTCCACGGATTCGATTCATAAATTGCCTCCCCGTTAGTGCTGAGCCACCTCCCAAGGGCCAGAAGTCTTTCTTGGAAGATGGGAACAATCACCCCTTCTTTTGTAGGTCCCACATTGAGAAGGTAGTTGCCTCCAAAACTCACAGTCTGCACCAGCTCCTGTGACAGATAAACCAAGGTAAAAAACTGCATTATCTTTTCTCCTGACAATAAAGAAACCCGAGGAGGGCTTTATCCTCATCAACTGCTCCTTTAACTCCTTCCTTTAACTGATTGTATGAAACACACAACAACTCTTTCTGCAAGATGAAGGAAACCTCTAGTTCTCAGTAACTCCCCCACACCCCTTATTTTGACTTCAGATTTCTTACCTCAATGATACTCGCTTCATCCATTAGCTCAGCAATGGTCATGTTGCTTCGATAGCCCCAGGAGAGCCTGTCAATGGAGGAGCACATCTCCCACTTGTGAGCTGGCAGGGTCCCTGGCTTGTATTTGTCAGCACAGTTGTAGTAGCCCCCATGATGGCAAGAGCAGTTATTACACCAACGATCATTAACAACAACAGTGTCCTGAAAGATGAAACTCAGCTCAGAAGGGAGAACACTTTTGTCTTGGACTTTTCAGCTTGCAAGGTAGCAAGTTTCAGCTTCCCAAGTCAGGGAAGGCATCTAAGTTAGGAAGTAAGCACATAAGCCCCACTTCTTACTTTTTGTGACAGAACACAGCACATTTGGCATCTGCCAAGGGGTTTCTGGTTCGATCATGTTCATATCTCACTGCTGCCAGACCTTCCATACCCACAAAGTGCTAGCGGCCACGAGGGAGCTGAAAGCGATACCTTGACGGGACTATCGTTATAAAGCCAGGCAAGGAAAGAGGTAGAATTCCAGTATGAGTCCGGAGCTTCCCAGTCTCCATCCGACCAAATCAAATCTGGTTTATATCTAACAGAGAGATGAATGTTATTTCAAAATGGCTTATTTTTCTACTACCACAAAGGAAGCACCGTGTTTCTTGTGTCTGGAGTCTAGCTTCACTTCCTCTTCCTATTGCCTGACATTACCAGGAGGTTTATGCTACAACTTTCTGCTTCAGGCAAAGCTTTAAGTGAGGCTCTTGCAGCAACAAAGAAGGATGTGTTGATAATTGCTCAAGAGAAGATCTAATTCTTCCAAGAAATGGAAGTATGCATTTCAAAGGCAATTGTGAGGCACACTCTTGACCTGGAACAGCAACCATTCAGTTGTGTCCAAGCCTCATATTTTTGTCAACAAGGGGGAGAGGGAAGGACGTAAATTCACAGTGAAATCCCTCTTCTGCTCTAATAAATACTAAATACTGCTCCACTTTCAAAGCCACCCTCCACAAAGGCATTATTAAAGTGAATTATTCCTGCACAAAAAATTTGCTCCTACCTTATTCTACAAATTAGACTGTCCACAGGGCAAATGTGAACACCTTTTCTAATTACCACAGATCGTTACCAATAAGCAAACAGATTTTCCTTGGCAAAAATTGACAGTCGTCACCTCTCTTCTCTGCATCCACTCTGCATCTTTCTGTACCGTGCGGAAACTGTGAAATGGTCTCAATTACTAACCGGCTGCAGCTCTTACTTTAAGACAAGATCATAAAGTTCTGGCATGGTCTTCTTTAAAACGAAGTTCTGGGTCTTGAAGCCATTTTCTTTGTCATCCAGATAGAGCGGATTAAACCACTCTAACAGAGAGTGATACAGTCCGTAGCGTATGTTGCTGAAGGACAGAAAACACAGAGGAAAGAGTCAGGCTGGCAGCAAGGATCAAGAACCACTGGCAGATTAGATTACTGGTATTATTATTTCACAGAAGATTTAATTACTTTGCAAGCACTACTTTATTTTCATATTAAACTGATTGTTTTCCGCTGTTTGACGAGACCAGCCAGGAGTCCAATGCACACAGATGCTCGGAACGGCAGAGTTTGGCAGCGCCATACCTCTCCCTGAGGGCTTGTCCCAGCTCTCCTACCAGATCTCGGCGGGGCCCCGTATCCAGAGAATTCCAGTTCCAGGACACGGGCGAGCCCCAGTTGGTGAAGCCTTCGTGATGCTTTGTGGTCAGTACCACGTACCTGAGGGAGAAAGAAGTATTTAATCAGGATGACAAAGGAACTACGTGAGATATTCCCCAGCCTCCCTGGAAAACTCAAGTCATTAAAAAAGCAAGGGACTGAATAACCACCCGGTGAGGAGCCTTCTTTCATTGCCCTTTGAATTTAGAAGCAACTACACGAATAAAAGGAGTTTTTAACGGATTTTAATGCTGGAGAATAATGAACAGTTGAGATTTAGGAAGCAGCACGACCCATCATCTTCTCAGCACCCCGGGCATG
>NW_009720358.1:0-484 GCF_000703405.1 Apaloderma vittatum
ATTATTTGCCAGAGCTATTTGATGATTCTTTTGAAAATGAATGGTGTAGCAACCAGAATCTTTAAGTTATGATGAAATCAAATATAAATCAAGATAAAACTCAAGTGCCATCAGGTTTCATTGCAAACTGAAACTCGATTTAGTGGCATTAAAGACACAGGGTTTTCACAGGCTTTTAAGCAGATCTAGACCCAGTTTGGAATGAACAGAGAGTAACTTACTCTAGAAGGCGACAAGGCTACCCAGTCTTTACATACAAACCACACGCCCAGACACGGCAGGGAACGGAACAGTACGATATCAGAAAGGAATGGTGCAAGTTCTCATGGCAAAAAATAACAAACTTAGAGTGAACAGAGCAAGTGGTTCCTAAATACAACCAAAACCTCAAGTTTTGCAGCACTTCTTCACGTCCACAGAAACCTCCATCCAAGAGAATCACATCCACAAAAGTATTTTCAGGCTGTGCTGATTCAAAACAAAC
>NW_009720359.1:0-444 GCF_000703405.1 Apaloderma vittatum
AAAAACAGCTCTGTGAAAAGCAAGTCATTTATCAGTTGTGGGAGTTGCCCCACATGGTTGAACAAGAACGAGACTGCTGCTTTTACCAGAACCAGTTACCTCACCATCACTCCACATGTTCCAACTGCACATCCCTCAGCCTTTGCTTGAGCACACAGGTGGAAGCT
Source organism: Apaloderma vittatum (assembly GCF_000703405.1). Taxonomy (NCBI): domain Eukaryota; kingdom Metazoa; phylum Chordata; class Aves; order Trogoniformes; family Trogonidae; genus Apaloderma; species Apaloderma vittatum. Next base: position 168 of record NW_009720359.1, read on the forward strand.
CCCAGGAAAAGGAAGCCCTTTTTCCCCAGTGCAGCACCAGCACTGATGCAGCCACAAAGTCAGCTGAAGATCTTGATGGAAGCAAAGCTAATCCAGCTGTTCTTCCATCAGACTCATCACTAGCTGTAGATACGCCAGCTTAGAATGATGGTTTAACTGCAGCCTTTAGGATATAATTCACACATTAAGGACTTCAGAGTCCTTACTCAATGAGATTCATGGCAAATCCAAGTTAATCCGTGAACATTTTGCAAGTCTCCAGCTATGCTTTCAAACA
>NW_009720360.1:0-19695 GCF_000703405.1 Apaloderma vittatum
CTTCCTCAGTTTAGCTATGAGGACGCTGTGGGAGAGGGTTAAATGAACCTCGAGTTATTAACCTGTGGTTTCATTACTTTTTCTCCAACAGAGAACAGCAGCTTGAGGTGAGGGGTCGTACACGACAGCCGCGCAAGGGTCTGAGTTCAGCATCAGCACGGCCCAGGTTTGGTTTGGGAGCAGTTAACCTGAGGAGGAGTCCTAAATCCCCTCACAACATCCATTTGGGGATTCAGCTGAGGCTGCACACTTCACTTCCCCTTCTCTGCTTACTTTAATTTGCATGCTTGTTCACTGGTAAAAATTTGAGCATCCTACAAAGAGCTGGTGACTGAATTCATCCAATAAATGCCATATATCAAGCGCTAAAGATTCCTGCCTGAGTCAAATATCTTTGCTGAATGTCCCAGACTGGCAAAGGGCCTTGCATTTCTGTGCAGGGCACCTGGGAAGTGGCGACAAGGTAAAAACCACATCAATTACACGAGCATTTTCCTCAGGAAGAGAATCCAAAACTGGAGTTGAATTCAGGACCTGTGGCTGGAATGAAAGTTGGCTCTAGCTGAAAGCAGAAGGAATGTGATCCCTGTGTCAGAAAGGAGGTGGGAATTTCTTGGTGGACACGTATTCTCACTGGCAGCTTGCTAGGTACTCTTTCTCAGAAATGAATAGAAGGTTTTTATGTATTTTTTTTTAAATTAAAGGGACATTTCTCCTACCCAGATATACAGACACCCTACTGCCAGAAGGAGAAAACTATAAAGTGATTACTTAATTTTAAGTAAATATTCTCTCATGCTTGCCCATTCTGAAATAATCGTTCAATGACAGTGACTAAAGTGGGTCAGACTTTTTTTGCCTGTTTTCCAAGTAAATTTAACAAAGTGGATTCAAACATTTAACTCAAATGTTGCGTAGTTTACCTTCCACTCAAAAAGGGCCATGAAGGATGCAGCATGGTTAGAGAGAAAACCCGTAAAAAATATGAAAAAGAAATGGGAGTAGGTGACAAAGAAGAGTTTTTACTACCTGCTTGCCTCCTTCAGCAGGCTGAGAGCAATTAGTAGCTATTGGTTGTCTTGCTATTAGTTTTTAGCCAGAATGCATCTTTCTGCCTGCAGATGATATTTAGTATTCAAGGTATCAAATGTCCTTTTTTTATTATTTTTTTTTTGCCTCAATACAGACTGAAAATAAACATTAGCTGCAAGGGAAAAGTTGCCAATAAATAATAAACCTTACTATGTTCCTAGCATTTATTTGTTTGTTTTAGAGTAACAAAGACATTAAAAATGTCTGGAGACAGTTGGGTTTTTTCAGTGTTGGCTCCCATTAGAGGTACTTCCACTACACTTGAAGCATTGCAATCTTTGAATAATTTTTCTCTTTGAATATTTTCGATAGAACTGTCTGTTACGACTTTGTTTTTCCCCTTTATGTCTTTCTCTAGCACAGAACAAAAACTTCTTGGAGCAAGTGGAGTAAGTGTACAGGAATAACTAGTCTCCCTACATGATGTGCAGAGTAATTTAGGGATGGGACTATGTATTTTGTAATTGGGTATGTGTGTTTATTGCTAAATAAGTACATCTTGATAGAGATTAACGTCCTATTAGGATATGATATTAATGTAATGTTTAGCCAAATTGTTAATATTGTAAAATCTGGTGATTTTGAAAACTACCGTGTTTTTCCAAACCATGCTAGGTGTGCCTAGAGGGGACTATGAGGTCAGCTAGAGTGCTGTTCATCTTGGTTTATGTGGATGCTTCGAAGTGCAGCTAAGCAGGAGTGACAGTCCAACTTGGAGTGTTATTGACAATTTTACTGTTGCTCTTTACCCTCTTCAGTATATTTTGAAAACTAACAGATCTCTACTAAGTACGTAAGCAGTGGTGTAGCCCTACTAGATCTTGTAATAGTCATGAAAGCACCCTGTAGATTTTAAATTTCATCTGTACAATTTTTTCCATCAGCTCAAGAGGCACAAGGGTTGCAATGTCTGTTCAGCTTTCTGTGCTAAATAACTGAACATCAGCCCACAGTAAAAGGGTGTTACACGTCTAGATCTTACTTTTTCTTATTTTTATAGGTCTAGATCTTATCTGGCAAACAGGTGTTCCTTGTAAAACTAAGGGATGGGAAGGTTCTGGTAGGAAATATCATTGTCCTATCAATCTGCAGATATTACTGCAATAGATCAAGAGTCTGTTCTTTGGGGATTTAAATAGGATTTAATTGTTCTACTTTAATTCATGTCACTCTTCAGCCTAACTTACACAATTTGGAGAGAATAAGAATAAATGAATCAAGTTTTGTTATCTTCTGTGTTGCCAGTGTTCCTATGATGGAAATACTTTCCTGCTGTCAAGGGCCTCAAAACGAAACTTGATTTTTTCGTTGGATGAAAATGCGATTGATGGGGAAAATATTGTCTGAAGGAAAGGAAGAAAAGAATTCGGGGGGGTGGGAAGCAATGCTCTAAGCAGAAGGAAAAAGCAGCAAAACTCTAGTGGGAATACTTGTAAAAGTTAATACTATCACACATTGAAAGGAAATTATTTTAAAAATAATCTTCAAAAGCGTAGTTTCCAAGTACTGTCTTTACCCAAGGATGTGAAAGGAGAGGAGCTTTGAAACTTGGACCTCCCTAGGTAAAATAACTTAATGAGATATTTACCATTTTAAATCTTATTTTTTTAATTTTTGTCTTGAAGTACCATGAGAATCATCTTATTTGTCACTTTTCTAATGATATTTTTGTGACAAGTCACTGTTACTATGAGATTGAAAGAAAGAACAGAAAAACACTGTCCACACAGCATACATACTGTGTGCTGCTTGTGGCAGGCGATTTATGAGTAATTGTGTGGCATGAAATGGAAATGAGTGAACTCTGGCTGCCAGTAGCACACCTCTGCTGTTGTACAAAGGAGGAGAAAATATGTCTGAGGTCTCCAAAATCTCTTCTCTGAAGCTCTGGCATTCTGGCAGGCTGATGAGCCAAAAGACGATCAAAGCGCAGGCAATGCAGAGGCAGGAGTCTTGGCCACAGTTCCTTTGAAGTTCTTCTGGGAGAGTAATTTGGCCAAATATTGGAAATATAGCCTGTAAAGGGTAAACTCTCTTGACTCTGGGGGCGCTCTGTAAGCTTATACAAGCCTTACACCTGGTTTTAACTGGCCATTTCTGATTCTCCAGGTATGCATTAGCTTCTTCCAGTTTGAGAGTCTGCATTAAGAATCAGTTAAAGTTCATGCACAAAGGAAAATAAAAAGGCCCTTCAGATGAAGGCCCTTCAGATGTTTTACGCTGTTTAAGGACTTTCTTAGACTTTTGCAGATTGCAATGACCATTTTCTCTAAAGAGATTCAACCCACTAACGATTTCATTAGCCATTGCCTCTGTTTCACCCTCACCTAAAAAAATCGGTTACGAGATCCCAATGGTCAGTTGTGCAGACACAAATGTGTAATCTATCAAACAATACCAACTCAGAGTATATGATTTAAAAATGTGGTTGATTTTTTTTTAATAAAAAAGCCACTCCCACTGAATATTCAGAGACCTCTGTTAAAGTGACACAGTAACAGAAAACAGAGAAGTGATGATATTTGCTAAAATATGTGTCATTTAAAATGTAATATAAGTATCAATTTCCCTTTTAAGAATGTCTAATAGTGACATGCTCTTTGGCTTTCTGTCTGAACAGGCACATTTTATCTGAATTTTGGTATATTTTGGTTGAAACTCAAGTTTTCCAGTCTGTAGTGAGACAAACTATAGTACAACAACTTTATGGAGGCTCTGGAATATGTATTTTATTCTTTATTTTGAAAGACTGGTCATTGTTAAAGCTCTTTTTAGGGCTTTACAGCAGAAAGCTCAGGATATGAAACTTGAGGCTTTAAGATGACATTGCTATACAGTTGAAAGTCTTTACAGAAGTGCAGGTGTAAGAAATATTTGATCTGTGATTACTGTGGCAGGTGTTTCCTCCCCCCAGCTAAGCTGTTGCTGGGCAGATTTCAGGGAATCTGCCTAGCCTGGGCTAGTCCAGACTTGTGTATGGAACCTGAGCTGGTTGGGACTTGGTTACACCCAGAAAGCTGGCCAGCAGCCAATAAGAAGCCGAGATGGCTATGATTGACCACAGTCATCACTGACTAGTCTTTAAAATGGGGCTCTTGCAGTGGCCATGTTGGAGTTACCTCATGGTGGTTGGCCTGAGGAGGTTGTAAAGTGTCCCCCTTGGTCTAGGGCATCCCTAGGCAAGGTCGACCAGGTGAGAATGGGAACCTCCATCTGGTAAAGGTACCCCCTGGCAAGGTTAAAAGGGAGAACGGGAACTCCCCCTTTTTATGGTACCTTAGTGAGAACAATCAAGATGAGAAAGGGAACCCCCGTCTTGATTGAGGTGAGTGCATGATAATCCGGATTATCATTCTTTTGCCAAGGGCTAGTGCTTGAGCTTGATCTTTTCCTCAACTGATACCGAACCTTTAAATTGGGAGGAGCTTATATCCTGTAAATAAATTTAATTTAACTACACGCTTGAATTTAATTTCGGATATGGGCCTGCTACTCATCTCCTTCTTTACAATTACCCTAACCAGTCATATTTGTCCGCTAGCTTTAAAGCTTCTTTTAGTTGCGGGTCACAGTCTTTGATGTGCGTGGCTACCTTTCACCCCGTTTCCAAAATTCTCTTCTTTGTCTTCCTTACATGCCAAACCCATAATTTCCAGTGCTGCTAAAATCCATGCATCAGACATTGATTTGTGTACTCTGAAATAGTTTTACAATGCTAATTTGAAATTATTTCTGTTCAGTTCTAATCTTAGTATTAGTGGCTGAACCCTTGCTTTTAACCTTTATCTTGAAGTTTTTTTCCTATATATCCTTGAGGCTTGTTTTTATTGCTTATTGGGTAATTTTATCTGCCCGTTACACTTCTAAAAGGCTGTGTCACAAACCTACTGGGGCTTATTGTCAGAAGGGACTTGATTTTGGAGGGTGTGCTCTCAAGGGTAACAGGCTAGGTAGCCTGTGTGTGTGTATATATATATATACACATATCTCAATACTGCTAGGTCTTTTACACCTGTCTTTTATCTCAATTTGTCCTTCATTGTAAGGTGTGGACCTGCTGAGGGACTATTAGAGCTTTTTAAAAACCTGAGTCTGCCAGGCCATAAAATTTGTACTTTAATCTCTATGTTGTAATCATCCCTAACAACAGAAGCCTTAGAAAGTAACTGTCTGTTAAGTGTTTATTGCAATACAGCACAAGTTATGTATTTCATTGCAAGTATTAGAACCCAAGCCTAAATTTGGAAAATATACCAGCTTTGCAGATGTCGGATTCATTCAGTCAGAATTATTGATTCAGGGATCAACTGATGGAAATTGAAGAAACAATAGGTGGCAGTGAGCTTTTTTCCTTTTTTTTTTTTTCATAGCCAGTTGACAGTAAAATCCTACAATAATAGGGCGAGCTACAATGGCATCTACTGATTTTCTGGGAAGCAGGGAGTATACTTCAGCAGGGAACGAGAAGCTACGTCATGCTGGTACTTACTGTGCTGAAATTTTAAACCCCAAACCCCAGCAGCTGGTGACTAAGACATGCTGAGAAAGAAACAACATTTATTCACCAACTCGTATTTTACTGAAATTTGTAACAGCCTAATTTCAAAACGCTGAATAACCACACAGAAATGTGGAGAGCTTTACGTCGATATTAACCCAAATGAGGATTCCAACCTGCAGAAAGTTATGTCTTGGACACGGTGTCAAACATCTTTGGCTAACCAATTTAAGCAAGTTTCCTAGGCAGTTGTGTTCAGGAATTTTACTTGAAAAAGACTAAAAATGAAAAAGACTGAAAAAGACTAAAAATGAAAAAGACTAAAGAGTCTTTCTAAAACAAAATATCAAACAAGATATATTATTTCATGTGACCAATTGCGAATTACAGAAACAACCAAAAAAACTTTCCTTTCTTGTTATTTACATGTGTATTTTGTTGAATGTTTAAAAATATATTTATGCACATTCTAATACACGTAGGTGTAAAATAGCTATGAGTGCATAGTTTTATATACATAAATGTTCATGTTTGTCTTTTTCTTGTGCTTTAGTGGTCACCAAATGTAGGTTTTAAGAGACCTATCAAGGGAGAGCTTGATCAGTTAAAATAGTTTTGTACATGTTATTAACAACATTATTACCCCTTGTATTAATTACTTGATTTAGCAAGTTTTGGATGTCAGTTACAGTTTCATGCTGAAAAAAAACCCCAAAAACCAAAACCTGATTTTTCTGTCATTTGTTTGGCTACTCTGTGAAATGTATCTTTCCTACTTCCCAGGCTTTGTGGAACATTAGGTAATAAGGCTGCCACACTGACTATAATTCTTACTATTTTAATATTCCTGTGGATATTGAACCATTTTGTTGTGCAGCAATTTGCTCTCATAGCTCCTTACACATCCTAACACATCCTAAATTCTAGTGACAGATAGATTGATCCAATTTGGATGATGATGTTCTAATTTGAATAAAATGATGGGTGTGCTTCGTGCATGAAGCGGAAGGGGTATGTTATATTTATTTCTAGAGAAGAAACAGTCATAGCATATCTCAAATATTGGGTCATAGGCTGGACTTGATGATCTCAGAGGTCTTTTCCAGCCTCAACGATTCTGTGATTCTGTGATTCAAATATGGTTTCTTACACAAAAGTATCCTTTGTGAGGTGGAAATCTGTAGGAATGACTTGTTAATATTTAAGAATTGTGCTAATAACCCTTTCACAGCTCTTATGTGTCAGTAAATCTTTTGCCTCAGTTTGCAAAAAATATATCTAATTGTCCAGTTAGACTTAATAACGGAGTGCAAACACAAAATTTAACTACCTTGCAATTAAACAAACCGCAGTATTTGGGTTCTGATACTGATAAAACAGATAAATTGTGTTGTTGAAAGGTTAGTGTATTTCTAGCTTAATTTATTTGATTTCTGGGTAGTTTCCCTGGCGTGTGGGAGACCTGTGCCCTGTGACTTCTGTGCTTCCCCTGGATCCCCAAGGAGCACCCACCAGCCAACTGATATCTTTGGAGTTATTCGACTTCCCAGGTTAATCCCAGTCTCTCAAGTGTCACACATCTGTGTCAGCCACCACTGAATTTTATTTTAAGGAGAGAAAACAAAAATCTCCATTCTCTCCACTCAAGTGAGGAAGATACTGCGGATACTTACGAAAAAAAAATTGTCATAAAGCTCTGATTCTTTGGATAGGATTAGAGCTGACTTCGTTTTTCATGGCTAGTGCTTGTGATCTGGGAACCAAGCTCTTCCCTACTCGATCTGTGTTAGATATTTCATGGGCCATAGCTGCAAACGTGTAGGTCGGGGAATAAAGCTAACCTGGCAATATATGTGCATCCATCAGAAGCACCTATTAACACCACCTGGAACATTAACGGAGTGTAAAATTGAGGATGTGAATGTTTGTAAGCTGAGAGGTCACTAAAGATTATTTTTTTTTAGTGAGAGCTTTTCCTCCTCTGTCTTTTTCCTGTAGGTAACAAGGGAGCAGTAAAACATTTTTAGCGGTAAGATGAACAAGCAGTGAGTATGAAGCAGAAAGAATTTTATAAACAATACTGAAATAGAAATACAATCAGAAGTTGGGACGTGTCTGCCTTAGATCCACTTACAAGTGGTGATTTAGAAGCAACAACCTTTCTGAATCCTAAAGCATTATACATGCTTATGTTTCTCTTTTAATTTCTTTAAAAGCTTATGAAGAGATCTAAACTTTCACCTCAGTTAATCTGGAAGATTTTAACATTGTGCTTTAATGTTACATCAAAGAGCTAGTAACACTGTAAATTTAACTATGCCTTTTCAACCAGGAGTTGTATTTTATCATACAGTGCTTTCCATCAGGAGATAGATTTCAACTGAAGACTGAAATGTTTTTAAATATTTACTTTAAAAAATCCCAGAGGTAAAAAATACCAACATAAGGAGCCCATTGCAAGGTATTGAAATGCAGACAGTAGGGAGAGAAAAAAAAACAAAACCACTCTAAAAATCTATTTTTCAAGTATTCACGAATAACACTTCAGCTTTTTAAGTGGTTAGTACATTGGCTTCCCATTGCAAACATGTGAATTACAATTCCTTTTCTTCTGACTGGTGAAAATTATATGCTGATGATATCTGCCTTCCTTTTCTTTGCTCATCTATGGAAATCAGATTTGTTATACCTGCTGGTATGGGCAAGTGATTACAACACAAGTGTGGGATGTAGCATATTTCTGAGCTCTATGGAAGATAGTGCCTCTGCTTACAGTCCTAGAGTTTGCTAACTTTGATCGTTGAAACATTTTTTTGTGGAGGGGAAAAAAAAGAAAGCTCATCTTCTTCAACCGAATTGGAACAGCGAAGCTGGCAGGATCGGATCCAAGGTGATGCTTTAGGCAGAGTTGGAAAGAGGGAAGGATAATTGTTGGAAAAGAAAGCAAATGTAGCAGCAGATTTGGTGTGATCTTCGTTCGTGTTACATTTGTTTGGTTCCTGGAAGTTGTTCTGTTTAGATTGAGTGATTTTTGTGCTGAGATGGAAAAGCTATTTCATATATGGGCTTGATGCATTCAAAAGAAGGGAAAGGAAGTACTATCTCCTTAGCCTGTATTTCTCCATGTCTCCATGGAAGAGTGCTTCTGATCCTACTCAAATAAGTGAGACTTGACTCATTCAAGCTGTGGCAGAAATCATGTTCTCAAGTTTTATGGCTGCCCAGTGCACCTAATCTGCCTTTCACAAAGTTGGAGAGGAGGAACTTCATTTATTAATACTTGTAGCAGGCCATGGTATGATTTTAATTGCGATTACTTTGAGGATAAACAGCTCATTTGGAAATTAGAAAGATCCTATGCTCCTCGTTCCACTCTTTGAAAATCTTTGGGCTAAATGAAGGACATTCAGAACATGAACATCTAAGATCTGGAAGCCAGTATTATCACTTGGCAAATTGTTTTGGTCGGAATGTGTAATATATGTAAACAGACACAAAATGAAGAAAAGAAATATATTCAAAATGGTGATAATCTTAACCCAAATAATTAAAGTCTCAGTTTTTGAGTAACTATAGTGGGAAGTGTTAGTAAAAGTAAGTGTCTGTATAGAACACAACAATACGAACTACATACACCAATTTGCCTTGGAATTATCTTTTTATTTCCCTTTTCCTTAAGTATTAGACTTGGAGTTTGATATGTTATACAATTAAGATAAAAAGGAAAACAAACACATGCTATTCAGGTGACCTAGGAATCTTGCCCTCTGTGCTAGTCAGTAGAGAACGAATTTTATATTTGTAATATGCACATCTCCATTCTCAGGATCCAATGTGAAGTTCCTTTAAATACCCTGATCTAAACCAGAAAAAAATAAACCTAGCATAACTCCTGAAGTAATTCCACATTATTCTCAAATTATCCATAACCTTATAATCCTTGTTTTATCACTGCTGTGCACAATAATTGTTCTAGCTGTGAAATCTATTTGCTTCCTTCATTTCAATTCTACTAAAAAGAAAAAATAATTATACGATTAATCAAGATATTTTGATCACCCTATTTTGTGGTTATATCTTGCTTTATTGGCAACTTTAGAAGTGTTTTTAAGCATTTGATTAATTTATCCAATCAGAGTGTCTCTGCAGTTGCAGTTTCAGCCTCAGTCCTGTGTCAATACCTGGTCAAGCATTAAGGCTTTCTTGTTTGAACTAAACAGACCTGCAAGAGAAATTCATTTTCCTTTAACTGCCAAGTGCGTGGACAGGGGCTGGAATTATTAACCAAACGGCTTAAGCAAAAGTTAACTCACCCACAAAACGACTTGGGCTTCTCTCAGATCTTTCACATTTGAATACATACAGGATTTTCTCTTGCGTGGCTGGTAGACATGGCACAGTCAGATGCCTGAAGAAAAAGTAATTATTCCTCTAGTATTGGATTGCACAGGTTGTTTTCCAATAAGATAGCAGAGAAACAAATCTGTTCTCTTTATATTTTCATCACTACAATTTGAAAAGCTCATCTCCTTGCACTTGTCCATGTAAAATCATCAAGCATTTTAAGATGTTAAGAGTTTTTAAAGAAGATAATTTGATATAATGGGGTTTTTTTGTGGTTTCTTTGAAAGCTAGTTATTGTTGGGTGCCCTAGATCACTTGTGTCCTTCACTCCCCTATTTGTTTTCCTCACTAGAGATCTTAGAATTCGAGTTTGGTGAATTCTCACATTGCTCTTTCATTCCTTTGGTATTTGATGCCTCGATTACCTTTTGGATAGAGGACCAATATGCATGTTCTATGAATGTATTTGCTATTCTACTAGATTGGCCCTTATGAACACCTAATCTTTTACACTTTCCCCACTTGGACATGATTCTAAGCAAGCATGTCAGATTCCCTTTCTGTCTTATCCAGTAATAAGAGAGACTTTTGTTTTCTGTCAAGGAAAATACTATACACTGGTGCTCTTACATATATGAATAGCAAACTCTCATCAGCTGTCTCTTCTGTTGCAAAATGTTTTTCAAGGAAAGTAGAAAAGTTAGTGCATATCATCATGAAAAGGCTTTTGATTTTATTTTATTTTTTTCCCCTGCAAATAGCAGGGGTCTGTCTCTGGCAGAGCGTCTTTTCTGTCTGCCTTGGGTGCACGCTTTTGTGCATATGCTATCACATGAAGTGTTAGTGTTTGGTGAAGCCTTGTAAATTTAATCTGATCTCTATGTGGAAATCAATAGGAGAATGCATCAGTGTTTACATAAAATGTTTTAACATCAAATACTGATATGGCAAATGCAGGACAAATTCAATAAGAAATGCAAAAGGGAGGCATAAGGATTTGAAAACATTCTCATGTTGCACAATGTTTTGTTAAATCATATTTCATAATGAGAAAATAATGCAATGATAACTGCAGATGATGTCCTACAGGGTAGGTGATTTCAGAACACGCATTGGCAATATAATATTGGCAAAATAATATTTTGTCCTGCTGATGATTCTGAGAAGAAAGTATAAGCCAGGTTAAGATGTATGTGTAATTGTTACTTGGTAAAAGAATCTTTTTTTTCTGGAAATTGGATATAATTCTCATTCTGTCATGTGCTACTAAGCTTACAGTTGTTTCATTCCTGGAACTGGTAGAATTGCTGTGGAAAATTACTGTGTTATGCTAGAACAACATGCTTTATTTTCTTTGTCCATTAGAATGATGAAGTTGTGGTATGAATGCATCCCAAGGATGAGTAGCTATGAAAGCGAAGATAAACAGTACAACAGTGGCAAGAACTAAACTCCATCATGTGCTATTTTTCTGATTTAAATAGTAGAAAAAAAATATAAAGAATTGGAAGCAGTGTCTGTTTAATTACTTGAATCATTCTTCCTCTGTAAAATTTCTTTAACCTTTTTCTTCTCCCAGACAGTTCCATTAACTTACTATCAGATCTGAACTTTGCTAATGGCTAAATCTTCCTTTTTCAGTCTTCAAATGTTTTCTTGTAGCTGTATGTGTCTGTTCAGATATGCACTTAGGCAGAAAAGGTTATGAAACTGAAACGCCTTCAAAAAATGAAATTAAATTGTTTTGTGAAAATGCTTGAAATTATAGTGGTCCACTTGGATCCAACCTGGGAACAAAGCTATGTCATTGGCAGTGCTTCTCTGCTCTTTTGATTTGATTTGTTTTAGTCTTTTGTTCCATTTATTTGTGTTTGGTTACAATGAATTGTGCCACTAAAAGAGAAAATGAGTTTCAGTGCTGAGTAACTATGTTTCAACAGTCAGTACCACAGCAACAATAATGCGAATCTCATATACTAATACCTTTGATTTCACTTGTTCCCAAAGTCCTTGAGCACCTTAAACTTTAGATTGGGATTAATTCAGGTCTTACTGCATAAAGCTTCCACTAAGATCAAGTAAGTAATATCCTTGCTTGTTTAAGACAAAAAAAAGAGGAAAGCATATCTCATTCAAAGGGAATTTAGAGAAGAAGGGGACATTATTTCCTCATTTAAAATTCAAGTGTGGTATTGCTTTTATTGCACATACTCTGAAAATGCCACAGACATGGAAGTGCATGCTTTCATGTGATGTTTCTCCCAATCACAGAATCTCTCTACTGCACAGAACATCTCTCCCAGCCATAGGGCACCGAGCTGCTTGGCTCCTGGGAGCAGAGAGGGCTGCAATCCTTCTGGTTGAGACACACTATCTTGTGCTTCCATTCACTCTTTTAAATGAGTGATCTAAAAACCTAGACAGAGGTTGAGAATCAGCTTTAAAATAGAGATGTGCAAACTGCTATGGATTGGGCTGAAAAACATAATAGCAGCAAAAAGGCAATGTATTACAGGAAGTGCAAATAAGTATACAGATGAGATGCTAATCTAAATTAGGCTGAATTATAAAAGTATATCAAGCCTTGCTAAAGCTTTAAATAGGTCATTTTTCGATTCCTTACTATTTCAGAACTGTGCAAGAGCCAGATCCCCAGCTTAACCTGCTATTATTTCCTTAGGAGCCTGTTATTTGAACACAGCATCATTCAGCCATTCAACAGAAGACCTTGAACTCTGCTTCTAGTCATAGCAGAGGTTATGCTGAGAATACTTTTGATAACACTTCTTTTCTTCTAGGGATGCTTCTGGAATATATATGCTGCTAGTTTCCTTGGAGACTGACATGCAGTCGACACAATGGCTCTATAGAATCTCTAAATCAAACTCCAAAAGAAGACATTGTCCTTGTTAGTGGAAATAGTATGCATGGTGATGAAAGAAGATTGTTTTGCTTTCTGCTTGTCTTCCAGAAAATGAGATCGCAGTGGTGCCACATAGAGACTGGAGGTTTAGGGACCGTGAGATTGTGTCAGATGGTGAGGGCTGGGCACACTGGCTGTGTAGCAGGGTCCAGTCTGCCAGGAGATTTGATCAAAACATAGCCCAGAGCTGCATTTAATTTGTAGGCGATAAGGTCTTGCTTTGAGGATGGTGGTGTGGATACAGTAGTATGGAGATAGTTGTATAAGTATCATTAACTCTTTAGCCATAAAAAGATATTTTAGTAATTCTGATCAGCTTGAGCATCCCTTTAGAAGCTTCTTCCATGTAATCATAGATCTTTCAATCTTCACATACTCCTTTTATGATTGACCCCTTCCTGCATGAAGAGATAGGGTTCATACACTGTGAGGAGGTGAGTTTGGATCTGTTTTCTGCAATTCAATTTATCTTTCTCCTCTGTCCATTACAGTGTGGTCAGTGTGGTTAAAAGATATGTCATGATGGTTTCCTATTCTTTTCTCTTTCCTCAGTGTTCTAAAATGATGTTAGTTTTGGTAATGAGAAATTTGGTCAACACTTAGCTTCCTAACTCTCACAGAGAAACAAAATTAAAGGATATATTTGCTTTTAGATTAGCTACAGATTCAAAAAAGGCTGAAAAGAAATAGTTGGAGATTCCATTTTGGTGATGTATTACAAGGGAGTGGAAAAGGTTTCCAATAGTAACAGACACATGGGAAATTCAGTTTTACAACATTTGGTCAAATAAAAATGCAATATCTAAGCCTTATTATTCCCACTTTAGAACAAGTGCTGTTCCTGCCAAAGTCAACATCCAAATTTCTTGTGGCTTCACTTTTAGGCACAAGTTCTCTAGAGTAAACCCACAGCTGAGAACTGCCAGCTGTAAATACAAACAGTTTTGCAGACATATCAAATTCCCTTCACAGTCTGTGCAAATTTCAAGACTGCGATGCACAAATGATTGTCTAGATAACGCTGCGGGCTGCATGTCAGCTGAGCCTGCCGAGCCATGAGGTCCTTTTGACTGCTTACCCCTTGCTTGGTAATGAAGGTGGCCGAGGGAACCCCCACAGTGAGAGTAAATGGTTACTGCAGGTTTCTCTCGTTCCTCAGTCAGCCAATCCTCACAGGCTTCTAAGAGTTATGCAGAATGAATGAATTTCATCCAGTAAGAGGCTTTATCACACCTGCATGAAGAAGTTGCGTACCTGCAAAGTGAGGTAATCCTTACTTTGCATTTCCTCCCACATGCTGCAGTTTTCAAAATGCCTCAGTCCAGTTTATGTTGTAACTGAGTGGGTGCAGGTATCAGATCTTTCATTAGCAGGTCAGCTTTGTCTTAATTCCTAGCCTACCAGCTGTCTGGACAGATTGTTTTGCCCTGTATACTATAATAAAAAAAAAAATATATATATATTTCTTGCTTGATTGATCGGTTTATCCTGTAGTATGATCCAAGTAGCAGTGCCTACCATGAATTTGTGAAGTGCATTGTAATTTGTGTGGTACTGCTAAAGACCATCCATGTCTCTCTTCTGTTTAGAGAACTACACAGCCAGTCTACCCACACACACTCTACAACATCTCTTCTAACCTGATTTGTTACAACATAGATCACGTTGCAGGCTTGCATCTGAGCAGATGCTTGGGAAGACCCTTTACTGTCCTTTGGATGAAAGCAACAAGGATTCCAGAAAACCTCGAATGTCTCGTAACCTTCTTGCAGCCCAAAAATGAGGCAATAGCAGAAGGCAGGATTTGGTCGGATGAATTGTTTCTCAGACTGATTCCAGCGTATTTGGTGGTAGGTTCAGAAAAACAACACACAAAGCAGAGCTCAGCTCCTACTGAATCACCAAGCTGTCCCTTCTCCTACCCTCTGGATGCCATTCAGTCCTACGTATTTCTTTCCACTGTCACTTTATTTTTATCATTGGTTGCTGCAACACTCGGTGAGCACGCACACAGCATTGCTAAGAACTCTGGTACATGAGACCAAGATACAACATTCGACAAGAAAAGAAATAAAGGTGCCTGTCAGAAAATATGATGTTCAGAAGTCATTGAGGTAGGCTGAAAACTCAGAGCCCAAAACACAGCTTGTCTGTTAGATGGAAATAAGTTATAACTGATGATTTGGAGAACCTATAATGAGTTCTGCACTGATTAAATGAGAAAAGCTCTCTAGAAATTAATTATGATTATATTGCCCCCCATGTCCCCATTTGTAGGTAGATACATCTGAGATATTTGTGAACTTACATGAACAGTCTAAGCATTTTTATTTTCTAGTCGGAAAGACAACTTCTATTAGTCCCCTCCAAGTTTATAAGTTGTTAGATATGAAAATAATTAGCACATTATAGCAGGCAAGAAACTTTTTAAAGAACTTTAATTAAACATTCCACATAAAAGAGTTTTGTCTTGCCTTGATGTACAGGATAAACTCCCATTAGCATTAATAAAACTTACATGTATTTAATGAAAAGAAAACAGGACCACACTTTGTAGAGGGGAAACTTGAAAGTAAGTAAGTTCATTAATTATAAATAAGATTTACATTAATAGATGATACAGATACTCCATGAAAAAATCTGAAACTCACAGTTTATACTAAGTAAACAAATTATTTTAAATTAATTACTTAGATAATAGTAGGATTTTTTCTAATTTTTAGTTTTCACATATTCGTATATTTTTAAGTACACACAGAAGTTGTCCAGATGAAGTCTTTGTTATATTTGGTGCTGTATAACTATGTAATGAAATTACTGCCCCAAAGATACTGCTGTGTTAATTTTATTTATACCCCAAGCAATCCCTAAAGATATCTAGAACATTGAGTTCCTACGTAAGAAAGGTATTTGCTATCGATTCCTTATAAGCTCTAGTGAAACATTAAATTAACTACTTTTTCTTACTGGATCTGATTAGTTAGTTTCCCCACCATCATTTGTCCTTGTTTATTAATTAGTATTCCTAATGTGCCCTTGGATAATCATGTATAGAGGGAACAGCACCTATCACTCAGCTTAAGGGTGTACATAACATATTAAATGTTAAAGCTGATAGAACAAATCAAATTATTCTAATTGTTAGTTAAATAAACATTTTGATTCTTGCAATTTTTCAGTTCTACTCTGCCAGGAAAAAAAGCATTTCTTTCTCATTTAACTAATAACTAGATGAGCAGGACTGATTCACAACTGATTTCTTGGGTAATATATTTTCCAGGATGTAACAAAATAGAATTCTGTCTCCCTGAACAATTTTAAATCTGGAATTTCTATGATTTGAAAATATTTATCCATTATTGGAATCAAAATCTTGTAAAGATGGGATACTTCTGAACATTAAGAAATTATTTTAAATAGGTGATGACTAACATGACACTTTACTACTGTAGTACGGGCTACTTTTTAATATCTTGTGGAACAGTAATTCTTTAAGTTTTCAAATGCAGATGTTTCAACATTGCTATAGTTGTCATTTGTGTGTATATGCTGATTTACGTAATTTATGGAAGGACATCAAACTTGGACCCATAATCTGTATGAAATAATGTATCGGGTAACAACACAGTTTGCCCTAATGGGAAATAGATACACGATTTCCCTTTTTTTTTTTTTTTTTTGTGTCAAAGGATTGCATGGTGGGTTGATCTCTTTGGCATGGCTTATTAATTAAATACCAGGTGTGTGAGACACAAATAAGTGCGATTGCTACCTAGGAAGCATTGACTCTCTGGATGTGCTGAGGAGGCCCCAGATCTCTTGGGGAGTACCTTCAGGGATGGGACAGGCTCAGCCTGTGCTCCTGAGCTAGGTCACTTGCCTCAGATGGAAGGGCTACGTAGTTGTGAAATACTGATAGTAACAGCAACAAAAAGGTAGTTTCAGCTGTTTTTCTCTAGGGGATATACCCTATTGCAAGGTTGGGAATCATCAAGAGAAGTGTGTCCAACAGGGCTAGGGAGGTTCTCCTGCCCCTCTGCTCTGCCCAGTTCCAGAGAGACAGGGACCTACTGGAGAGAGTCCAAGGGAGAGCTACGAGGGTGATCAAGGGACTGAACATCTCTGCTGTGAAGAGAGACTGAGAGACCTGGGGCTGTTCAGCCTTAAAAGGAGATGGCTGAGAGGGGATTTATGAGTGTAGAGAAATATCTGAGGAGTGGGGGTCAAGGGGAAGGGGACAATCTTTTCTCAGTGGTGCCCAGTATTAGGACAAGGAGTAATGGGTTTACGCTAGAACATGGGAAGTTCCACCTCAACACGAGGAGAAACTTGTTGGCTGTGCGGGTGCCAGAGCCCTGGGCCAGGCTGCCCAGAGAGGGTGTGGAGTCTCCTGCTCTGGAGACTTTCAAACCCACCTGGACGTGTTCCTGTGTGGCTGCCCTGGGTGACCCTGCTCTGGCAGGGGTTGCACTGGGTGAGGTCTAGAGGTCCCTTCCAACCTCCAACTTTCCGTGATTCTATGATTCTATCTACCTAACTGGACTAGATGCAAAGAGGAAGTCTTCAGAGGCCATAACCTTCCTTTTGTAAAAAATACCAGGTCAACAATTACAAAGTTCTTCCTGCTCGTATCTCAGGGTCTTCTAGAGAACTTGGTGTCTGTGGATGACTCATGGATGGCTTCAGCTCCCACATTTGATACGTCTAAGAGAACCTCGTAGACAAAGAGCCCTTTCTGCACTGCATCCACTTTGAGCTTTCTGCAGGGATCTGTTGGGCAGCAGCGGTTATAAACTTCCCTGTACCTCCTGTATTTTGCTGGCAAGGAGGTTTTACTAGGGCGATGCTGGCGACACGTGCCAGCTATGGGACTGCTCCAATTATCCTCTACACCCTACTTGCTCCTTACACCAAAAGTAGCAACAGAGAGAGTCATTTCAGCAATTCTTCTCTACCATCACACAAGTCCTGTTAAACCAGTAACATAATACATCTTAAAATCTGTTTCTTTTTGAATTACAGAGGTGGGAGAAAAAAAACAACCCACAACCAACAACAACTAAGAAGATCTTTTTACAGCCAGCCATCAGATCAGTCAGTAGCAGGAGTGTATTTCATTGGATCGTTGAAGCCAGCAATGACTGGGGCTGTTTTCTGAACAACTCTATCCTGTATAAAACTCATTCCTCTTTTTCAAAAGCTTTCAGTATTAGACATGAAAAAAACTGGTCAGTAAGATATCTTTAAAAAAGACTTCTCTTTAAAAGTGCTCCTAGAACTGAGCTTTCAAAATATTTATATTCATGCCCTCCCTGTTGCTGGTTGTTCACCAGAATCAAGATAAGCTAATTTACCCAATATTTGCTGGACATGTAAAGTAATACATGTAAAGCTCAAAAAACCATTGCGGATTTACAACCAGATTAGATGTTTTTTGCATCTTGTTTATGCTATTAATCCCAATGCCAATTAATTGAACTCCAAAATTCGTATTGATGCAGTTGTAACTAATGTTTTCCCCTCCAGGTATACATATATCAGTGTTGTGAGCCTTGGCCATCGCTTTTTTTTTTTTAATTTGTTTTATTTCATTGGATGACCTGCATATTTATTTAACACCAATTTGGAATTTTTTCTCACACCATAAACACGTTTGCATTTAAATAGATATATAGATGGTGAAGTGCAAGTTAGACTGAGCACTTTTTTTTTTTTTAAATAAATTGGGCCTCAATAATTGGGATGTAAAGATTTCCTTTCAGTACCGTGTGGTTAATGAATCTATATACCTGTCAGGTTTCAGTATAGCTATGGAAATCAAAGCTCCCTAGCTGACCTGCTTAAAAAACACTTGCTTTTAAAAGATAAAACTTCAAAAACTGAATCAGAAGATGAACAAAAATTATTTCAAAAACATTTTAGCAAATTGAATTATGACCAGAGGGACCACAGAGACCTTTTACACTTGTACAGAAAGCAATATTTAAATAATAGTTAGAAGCAAACCAAACTGAAATTAGAAATAAAACAAAAACAAAAAAAAAAGAAGAGAAATAGAAAGAAAAGGGGATTTTGGGGTACTAGTGAAGACAAAGAATTATCTAATCCTTTTTATTTTCTAGGACAGTTGCTGGAGCAGGCAGTGTGATTTTTACCCTCTTCACTAAGCAGCAGTTGCAGAGTTAATTAGTCTCCAATGTTCACAAGTGGGCGGCATTTACTTCGATAATAACAGGGCTGTCTCTAAAACGGAAGCAGCACAGATCATGACTGTGTTCCTTACCTTTGGAGTCAGAAACAGTAAAGACTCGCTAAATGGGTTGAAGCTGAAAGTTGTCTAAAAGCATTTTGCTGTGTCCCAAGTATGTCGTTTGTTCTAATTATGGAATGGCAAATATCAAGCAGAAATGATGCTGTGCTGGGGTGGTGATGGTGACTCAATGTTCACTAGGCACTGTAGAGCAGGCTGTCAGAAAGCATTTCTTTTTAATCGTACTTGGGTGCTACTTCTCTGACTCACCACGTCTCGTAGATGAAGAAAGAAGCATGAGCTATATTCATAAGTGCCACGTTGTTTAATTCCAGTTACTGAGCCCTTTGAAGTGCTAGACTCTTGCTTAGTAGTAATGCATAACAACGTTACAAGTATTTTAGGTACAATCGCGGGATCAAGTGCCACGCTTCAGTAATAGTAAGAGCCAAGTTAGTTTGTTGTAGCAGTATATTGGGTTTGCCTGGACGGATTTTGATCAAGAAAGCAAGAAGCTGCAAGAAGCTGCCAGAAGCTTCCCCAGGTCTGAGAAAGCCAATGCCAGCTGGCTCCAAAGAGGGACCCGCC
>NW_009720360.1:19726-23217 GCF_000703405.1 Apaloderma vittatum
AGGCTGAACCCACCAGTGATGGTAGGAGAGGAATGCCTCTGTGGAAATATATTTAAGAAATGGGGAATAGAAGAACTGCGGCACACAATAGCTGGCAAAGAGGTCAAGGAGTGAGAATCTGTGAAGACCCCAAGGTCAGTGAAGAAGGGGAGGATGTGCTCCAGGCGCTGGAGCAGAGAGTCCCCTGGGCTGAGATGAAGCCCGTGGTGAGGCAAGCTGTCCCCCTGCAGCCCAGGGTGGTGATGGGGTGTAGATGGCCCCCTGCCGCCCATGGAGGACCCCACGCCAGAGTGGGTGAGTGCCTGAAGGGGACTGTGACCCCGTGGGAAGCCCACGCTGGAGCAGGTTGGCTGGTGGGACTTTTGTGATGCCGCAAGGGACTCATGCTGGAGCTGTTTCCCCTGAAGGACTGCACCTCAGACTCCTGTTGGGGCAGATTGCCCCTCAGGAGAAGACTCACGTTGGAGAAAGGTGTGTGAAGATCATCTCCTGTGAGAGCAACCCCATAACGGCCCAGGGGAAGAGTGAAGAGTCCTCCCCCAGAGGAAGAAGCAGCGGTGGAACCAACATCAGATGAACTGACCACAGGTCCCATTCCCTGTCCCCCTGTGCAGCTCGGAGGGAGGAGATGGAGAAACTGGGATTGATGTTTTGCCTGGGAAGAAGGGAGGGATAGGGGGAAGGTGTTGTGTTTTCTTTGTTTAAGATCTGGTTTTATCTCTCACTACTCTTCTCTGATTTGCTTTTTAATATATTTCAAAAAAAAAAGAAGAGTCTGTTTTCCCCGGGACAGTAGATGTCCACGATCTCCCTGTCCTTATCTCAAACCATGGACCCTTTGATATATTTTCTCCCCCTGTCTGGCAGAGAAGGAGGGTGATAGAGTGACTGTGTGGGCACCTGGCCGCTGGCCAGGGTCAAACCTACTACAAACAGAAATGAAATCTCATATATGTCTCCTTTACATGGATTGCAAACAGAGAGGCACACAGAGAGCATTAAGAAGAATTTTAGTAGAACACTTACCATAAAAATAATTGTAATCTGGTTCCAGTGTCAATATTTGACTAACTGAACAGGGAAACACATAACTAGCCACACAGTGAGCAAATGTTAAATGTCATTCATTTTGAGGAATGTCATTTGTTTCAGAACGTTAGCTTTTTTTCCAAAGAAACCTGGTTGTTATCTAATTTCCATTTTGCATCGGAAAAAGGAGTTGTAATTCTGTCATAGCCATTTGTAATGATGTAATATAAACTATGCACATGTAACTTAGGCTTTCTGTATGAAGTTTTATTTGTGACTGTCTTTTCAACTTTTTTTCACACCTGAGGGTTATTGGGCAAAGCAGACTCATCACCCATAATGGAGCAGAGAGATAATTCTGACCTCCTTCAGAGAAGGATCTGGACCTCTTGAAATCAACTTCTCAATTGCTTTACAGTGAACTTTTTTGGTCTGATTTCAGAAGCTACCGATCAGTTTGCCACAGAATTGCCAGAGATAAGGGATTCCACTGAACACTGCATTGTTTTTTTTAAAACAAAACAGCTTCATTGACTAATTATATATTTTTTTGAAGAGATGGTCAATGGCTGAGTTGTAATCAATGTGTATTTCTTTAAAATTTGCCCTATCAATTGTGCTTTGGAGTCTTTTTTTTCTTTTTCCCACACAGACAAACTCTCCCCTTCACTTTATTATTATTGCCCAAATTTTAGAGTATTGTCCGTAACAGCCAATATGCTGGAAGACCTTTTTGGAAGAGGTCTTTGAAACAAATCTGTAGGCAATTTATTTCATTTTGTAAATTGAGCATATAGATGGAAACTGCAGAACAGATGGAAGAAATGTTATTACAGACTTGTAAACAGTGCAATCAAAGACATAGCTAGTTAGTGCTTGGCAAGATTTTGGCTGTGGTTTTTGGCATTTGAGAGATCTCTTGCTAAGGATGGGCAAACTGGTTTTGTAAGGGAGAGAAGAATTAGCTTACATAAGATTCGTCATACTTGCTCTTAAACTATTTTCTTGTTTCGCTGCCTATTGTCCATTATGTCATATTGAAGTTCTGGTAACAGCAACGTGCCAAAATACAGTGAAAGGACTAATTTAGCAGAGCCTATTTAATACAACTGAGGTTGCAGCTCAGAGGACCTTTGGTCTGGTTTCTGTTTGCTTTATTATTCCCCTAGTTGTGAACTCAGCTCCAGGCTGAACATTTCAGAGGCCGATCTTTTGAGCCTCCCTTTCTGCGCCACAGATCACAGAATCGTAGAATGGCATGGGCTGGAAGGGACCTTAGAGATCATCTAGTCCAACCTCCCTGTAATGGGCAGGGACACCAGCTCTCGACTAGACCAGGCAACACATGATGGTTGCGTTAAAAAAACGTTGTGTACCAGTAATTTAAGATAAATACATTTAAATATAGGTAATGTGTATGTGTCTATGCATATATAGCTATTTATATTTAAAAAAATAATTGGGAACTGTATTCTAGCCTAAGACAAAGACTAGCATGCTGAACAGAGCCTGAAAGGCAATATAAACTGATCTTAAATTTGTTTTAATTTCATTAAGACTAAATGCACACTTTTTTAAGTGCCATTGAACTCTGGAAACTGACTCTGTCCTATTCTCAACAGGTAACTTCCATATACAATGTACTTATTTAAAAATTAAGGCATATTTTTAATTTCTAAGCTTCCAGGTTCTTTAGAGTCACTTTAGGACAAAACTTCAATTTGTATTATTTTGCTTTTATTAATGTTTATCAATAATCAAAATGTCCCTGTTTATCTGTGGAGCTACATTGTCTTCTGGTCTCAGTCACCTCTTATCAGTCTTTTCTGCTTAATGAAAAAGCTCAGATGTAATTAACAAGGATTTAGGGAAAATAATTATACAGATTGCATACACCTAGGCAGCAGCTACCTCCCAGCAATATTGGTTTTATGGGCATAAAGGCAATAGTATATTGCAGCAATCAGCAATTCCAGATTGAGCAAGAAAATGTGACAGCTAAGGAGTCAATCCCAATTCCTAACAAACTCAGGAAAAGTTAATGATTATTTTGATGAAAATATTTCACTGACTGATAAATATACAGAAGATGCAGAGAGGCTGGGTTTTTTTCTGACCTCTACTCTGGACTCTTAACCCCATAATCTAGAGTTTTAGGGTGTAACCTAAAAAA
Source organism: Apaloderma vittatum (assembly GCF_000703405.1). Classification (NCBI taxonomy): domain Eukaryota; kingdom Metazoa; phylum Chordata; class Aves; order Trogoniformes; family Trogonidae; genus Apaloderma; species Apaloderma vittatum. Next base: position 22,929 of record NW_009720360.1, read on the forward strand.
ACTATAAATTGAAAATAGATTCAAAAATTGTTCTGGATCTTAGGCTATTGAGAAATGAAGTTCTGGCTTTGATTCTGGCACTATTTGACATAGAGGCTCAAGCTGTGCTGCTGAATTACTAGCTTGAATTTCTGAGGGAAAAGTTTTGATTCTCAGCTTATAAGAGAACATAAATCAAATCATTCTGTACCAAAACATCTCTGCTGCTGCCTTTTCTTTGCATCACCCCTGCCCTTCACTCAGCCCTCGGTACCTCTGATCTCCCTCGCCTTTCTTCCAGGGCTGCTCT
>NW_009720360.1:23235-40466 GCF_000703405.1 Apaloderma vittatum
AGCTTATCCAAAACCAGGTCGATGCCTCTGCCCTTCACAACTCACACCAGGTTCTGGGGACACCAGGTAGATAGAGAAGGGGCCCTGAATCCAGAGAGGTCAGATTCAGAAAAATTCTGCTGCTTTTTGCTAAATGCCATTGACAGTTATTTATAAGTGGTTTTATAAGGGAGGGGTCTTAAGACAATAGACAGGATTAGAGCAGAAAACTGGAGTTGAGCTTGATGGAATCAAACACTTAGCACTATTTTCAAGAAAAACCTGTTGCTTTCAAACAAAAAACCAAAACCCAACACGTTACTTTGTCTATTAGATTTTTTTTAAATGGAAAAAATCTCTTCTGCTCAACTTGTAGTGCAGGGTTGATTTTAGCTATTGGAATAGAGCCACCATATTTCAAAAAAACCCCGCTATCACAAGTTTCAAACAAAAACAAATAAACCAATTTACCACTTCTCTTTTAGCAGATTTGGGTGCCTTCATTTTTCAGTTCATGCCAGCATCATAGTGTGTGGCAAATTAAGAGTACTTGTCTACGTATTAGGTGAAATCCATTCACTTTTTGTTAATTGTGTTACCTGACTTGTTGTCTATGTTATGTAGTAGTTCCCTTCCTGGGTAACTGCAACCTCGTATTATGGAAAATAAAATACACTTAATATTTACACTCCTAGACTTTTTAGCACACCAAATTATAGTAGCCTTTAGATAACTTACACAAATGCAAATCAGTAGTCAAATCCAATTGAGCAATAAACAACAGCAATCTGCTCTACTATTGACTACAATATTGGCAGATTATTCTTTTATATTCCTCAGTTCATAATCACTAGTGTTAGACAGCTGAAGTAACTCACATTCATGAAGTTTATAAGGCTGAAGAAAGTTTGTATCTTTACATCGTATATTCACAAAGGGCTAAAATTAGAGTAATATTTCCTAGTATTCATTAGTACCGAATGTCTTGACATCACTCAAGTTTAACTGATCATTATTTTTTCCCCCTGTTTCTTCCTACTCCTCACTGCAGTCTGCTCTTCTTATATTTCTCTCTTGGCTTCAATATCCAGACTTAGTCTGTGCCTATGGCACTGAAAAGACCACTCAGCAGGCACAGTGACTCATTAATTATGATTGATGATGGGTCTCCTAACTAAGCTCAAGTTACAGGGAAGTTCTTCAGTGATTTATATGTTTTCTGAAAGACAACTACATAGGAGAAGGAAAAAGTGACAGGCAATGAAATGCAAAGTGTGGCATGTTGAAACAGAAGACACAGATACCTAAATGATGCGCGGATCTATTTTTGATCTCTGCCCATGTTTGGTTTTGTGCAGACAAAATGTTTATTAACAAAACATAGACTTGGTAGCTATATGTTTCTCTGTGAGGTGCTGTAGGGTCATAAACCAGAATTTTTTCATGCAGCCACATGTGGCTCAGACACAAAATAGCCAAGATGAAGTAGCTGGAATTCCAATTTAGATTACAGTTGATTCCTCTACATTGAAAATTCCCTGACTACTCAGTCAAAGAAACTTTGCAGCGCTGTGCATTCTCTATGACTGCAAAAAGGGAATATGTGTCCATGGCATCTAAAACCCCATTGATGTAATTTAGTCCATCAATTATTTGTTCAGCTGCTACCACTTCAGCTGCAATTACCCTCACGGAAATCATAATTACAGTAGCAACAATACTAGCAAAACTTTTTTTTTAAAAAAAGAGGAAACTGAAGGAGACGCTAGAAATGGGGATTTGTTTTCTTCTCTTTAGAAAGTGAAAACAAGGTTTTGCAATTTTTATTACTTTTTTATTTTGGGTAGCTGCTTGCTCTGTTGATAATGTGCTATTCACATGGTCAACCACTCGAGTATCTTCAAATATTCAAAAAGAAGTGGTACTGGGGAATGGCACTGTATTTTTGCATACAGTGCTTGGATTTTGTATGACAGCATGTGTCTGTTGTCTTTCTGGGCTGTTCATCACATCACTACGCTCCTGAGGATCAGAAAATAAATACAGCATCTCACCAGGGTGCATATCACATCAGAAACAGTCAATAAGCATCACGATAAGTTTCTGACTAACTCATAAAATACTTGTCAAATGATTGCTAACGATAGCTAATAATCTACAAAGGGCAATGGTAACCTGCATAACTAACAAATGCTCCCACTTGTAATGATACTTCTCCGACAATTGTTTCTGTTATGCGGGTTTATATTATATTTATTCATATAGAATTTCCTTGAACTTTGTATATGTTGCATCACCTTCATCGTGGTACATAAAAGATGGACACAAATGGGCAAGGAATTTCTTGCCTCGGGCAGAGTTGCGGGCTGTGCTTGGCTCAAGGCGGCACTCAGAGCGCTGGGGTTCACGCAGGGTAATGTCTTCCCTTCAATTTTTTTCTGCCTTCAGATTTTCTTTCCATAAAACAGGAAAGCTATTCTTATTTTGACTTGAATAGGAAATGAACCCGTGGATTTAATGGATCCTGCATGATTCATTCTTATTGATGCCCAGTACATATTTGAGTTAGTTCTTCTCTCATGCTTAGATTTTGAGAAAGCAGCAACTCTGTATGTTCTACCAAAACATCAAGAAAGACGCATTCTCTGTTGTATGTAGTATAAATATTTCTTTTTTTAAAATCGTAGTGCCTCAAGTAGTTCTTGTTATGGGAATATTCTCTTCTTGTCTTATGTCCATTCCTCTTATAATGAAAACATGCTGGTAAGAACCTATTCCCTCAGAGAAGGAGAAAACATCAGCAGCTCTGTGAATTTTCTTTTAGCCCTGGGTTTTGGGGTTTTTGTTTGTTTGTTTGGGGTTTTCTGTGTGTGAAAGAGTTCCGATATTGTGGTAACAGGGTAAACCCCAAAGACATTAAAATTATATCAAACTGGTATCAGAGTATTGTACAACATGTATTTTCCAACATGTCCTTCATATCAATTTTTTTCCCTTGTGCATAACTTTGTTGTAGAAGAAACATTTGCTCAGTCTAGGCTCTAGAATCAACATATGTTCAACAAATAGCCGGGGCACTTAAACGTGCTTCACCCCGAGACTGGCAGTGCTGAAGGGGAGAGGACAAGGCAGAATACTTGAATGAGCTTGGGGGTGCAGCCAAATGACCTAAGGGTAAGAAAAGGGGCACTAAGGCAAAGATGAAATGAAAATTGAATAGCAGATCCTTACAAAGAGGAGTGCGTAGCAATCCCAGTGTGCCAACTTGGCCCTGCAGCCACAGGGGTGGCAACACGCTGCTGGTAAGCGAACAAAAATTTTCAATACAAATATCTTAAACAGAATCCCAGAGGATGCATTCATGCTTTAGTCTCTCAACAATCAAGTGAAAAATATGTTTTGAAAGCTTTCACAGACAAATGCATGGATTGATCTATAATTTACATATTAGTGACCAAGTCTGTTGCTTCTGACTTTAAAGATTTAATAGTTTTATACTGTTATTTTAATTGTGTTTGGAGTCTTTTGTCAAGATTAGGTTGACATTGACAGGAGCTGGTCTTACTGATATGGTCTACTGGCACTTTGGCAATAGAGCTTTTCCACTTTATGGTAATAACAGTAGACTTGGGAATTTCTGAGAGGAAAAGGAATGCAATACAGGATTTACATGTCTTCATTCAACAGCTCTTGCAAGGGCTTTGGTCTGGGTCATCATCAGCATGGTCATTCTGTCTCCACTGCTTTCAGTTCTGCTGCTCTGACTTGCATCGCCTACGGATTTTCACCAGAAAGTAGTTTAATCCTTTGTATGAGCAAAGCCTCACTCATCTTGCTTTTGAATCAATATTTATGTCGAAATTTATTGCACAAATGGAAGTAGACATAAACATTAATGTACCTCATCTCCGCAGTACTCTACACTCTGTCAAGAAAATCTCATAATTGTATTACATTTAAGGGCCAGGATCACACTTGTGGGGGTCTTTTTCTCTATATATGCACACTTGACAAGTTTATTGTTTAATGGGGAGATTTGATTTCACGACTATTTAGATTATGTATTCAGAAACGGGTACAGATTGTTTGCTACTCTGTAACATGTTAGCTGAAATTTTCATATGACTTTGGTTAAATCAAACATTTAGTTTTAGCTTGAAAAGCAGCTGACAAGTCCTATTTTTCAGTTAAATGGAAGTAAGGGAAAGGACACCTGAAGTAGTAAACTCTTAGACATCCTTTTAAGTTCCCTTCCACATTAAAACTGAACATACACAGACACATATGTGTTTTTCCTGAATAAAATCATCCCAGTGGCACCTCAAACACATGGATTTTGATTACCCTTGTGGTGATGCTGACAGCCTGCAGCAGGTCTGCTGGCAGAAGTGTGGACTTCCACAGCTGTTTGCAGGTAGGATGGAGAAATATATTATTTTAGCCAAAGGTAATAGAAGACAGAATGCTAATGGCTATCTCTGTTCCTCCCCACAAGTACTGAAGTTTTGTATTAGTATTGCTGATCGCTCAGAAAAGTTCTCTCGCTTGAGTAAAACAATAGGAGTTCTGAATTAGCTTCAGCAGAGCTTGTTTTATTGACCCATGGCTTTGGAAACTTTTTTCTGCATTTTCTGTCTTTTTAGAAATTCTCAAAGGAAAAGTTTATATCTGCAACAGAAATAATATAAATTTAAAATAACTATTACAGCACAGTCCCCTGTAACTGCAGACTAGAATTTCGATGCTAATATCTTTGAATATAATGAACTTCTATCTGTTATTTTGCTCTCAGATTGATGCTTAGTTCCAGGTATCCAGTAGGGCAGAAAAATAACTTATCAGCATTCATTAGATACATGAAACCCACTGGAATATTTCCAGTTACCTGTGAAAGTTGCTTTCTAAACTAGGAAAGGATGCATGAAAGGGCAAAACAGAATTGGAATTGGATAGGAGTCTTTCACATAGGGCTTATTAGTTATCAAAAGCTATTCTTACCTGATGGCTCACTGGTATTCTAAATCTAATACCATATGTGGGTGATCTCATCATTGCTTCTTTCTTAATCATTTAACATCAGTCACATCCCTTGCTTTTTAAAACAGCTACGACCACTGGGTTTCTTTGTTGTGGGTTGTGGTGCATTTTTTTTTTGGTCATATATTTCACTAGGCAAAAGAAACCAGGACCATATATTCAAATTTAGATCCCCCTTTCTTCATAAAGCTTCTGAGAGGGGCTGGAGAGCAGACGACAAGCACCACCTCAAGAAAGAGGGTGAACAAAAAGTATCTCCTATGCTCTTTGTCTCGTGGTACCTAGTGGCACTGCCACATCCATTTATGTTTTTTTTCAGAAACGTTCGTAACTATAGGCAAGCTGCCACCCCTCCTCTCATTCTACAACTGTGCTTTTTTATAGGGTGATGTAGATTTGACTGACCTGAGGCAGAATGAATTTTTTCATTGTGGTCTCAGTGGTAGGAGCTCTATGGTTTTCTTTTCCTCGTAACACCACCAAGCCAAAATACAACTGAACAATTGCGGCCGTCTAAACCTAATAATTGTTTAGAATTAACTGAAAAACTAAAAAACAGATACCAGAACTAGGTCAGACTTTTGATCTAATTTTTTGACCTTGGCTTATGACCTTTATTTTCTTAAAAGTTGAAAACAAGAATTTTGTGTGCAAGGGGGGATGATGAGGTTTCAAAGCCATCGCGTCTTACAGACATCCTGAAAATAACATCTGCATTTTCTAAAACAAATCTCGAGTCTTTTCCTTGATAACCAAGCCTGGCCTCCAAGAATCCCATCCCCCCATGTCTATTTTTGAGGAGCATAAGTCTGACAGATTTAAAGAAAGCATGTTATCATGTTGCTGCCCACTGTTTCGGAAATAGTTAAATAAGATTTCCTGTATTGATCTGTGCATGAAAACAAACACTGAGATGGCTTTGTTAACTTAATGTATGAGTTTAGTGTACGGATTCAACTAACAATGTCATAAAGAGGCAGGGAAAGTTCAGCTCACCCTCGTTTCTAGGTTACAGGTGCAAAGAGTGACGACAAAAGACTTAAAAGGAGCTTAATTTTTGCCCTTGCCATACTCAGGGTACAGGCTTTCTAAAAATGCTGTGAACGTTAGGCAGTTCACTCTATCTGGATATCTGAAATACCAGTATTTGCAGGCGAGTTCAGAATTCTGAATTTTGCAAGACCTCTGCCCCTCAGCGATGAGCTGCACAGCAATGAGCTACATTTTCCTCCTTACTGTTGATTTTCTAAGCTGCAAGTTTAAACCAAAAGCTTTTTAAATTGAAGAAATGACGCATATGGTAAATCTGATCCGTCTGACATGTTAAAATGGTGTTGACTCCTAAGGTAAATTAGGTAATTTTGACCAATATTCTTCATTAGATTTTTAGCATCAGAAATAGAAGATGCTTACTTGTTCGTGGTTTTCGTGTGAGATATTCTCGGCAATTATAGCTATCAACTCTCAAATATAGTTAAAAATTGTAGAATTGTTTTTACTTCCTGGACTAAAATGGACGTTACAGGATGCGATGTGCTGTTTCAAACAATTTTAGGAAGGGACATGGAGATGTCTCCTTATGATGTTCCACATATACAAAGGAAAGTACAGTCAGTGAACATTATGATTAAAGGACAAATTCCAGATGTAGCACTGTTCTACAGTCTTTGGTATAAAAATATCTATAGATTTGTAGATATCCGTTTGACTTGGACACGCAAAAAATACGTTTGTTTCGTCTATAAAATTTTTCTTTGATGTTTTTAGGTTTGTTTTATATACATTTTTAATGTAACAGAGCAGAACAAAAAGAAATATCAGAATACTTTCATTATAAGAGCAAACAAATTTGATATGCCTATATGCATTTTCTATAAAAATATGCAAATAATGAACATACGCTTTTCACATAAAGGAGGGTCTTCACCCTTCCTTTAGTAGATACAAACCTCTGTAGAGCACATTTATTATGTTTCCATGGCGCCAGTGACTTGTGTTTAAAGGGATTATTTAAAGGGAAAAATCCCATTTTAAGTGTTTTCTGATGCCAGGGATCATTGTCTAATTAACTTGCTATTGAAAAAAAGCTTGTAGCGTACCCAGGAATTCAATTCTAAACAAAGTAATCACGGTTAGCTTGAGACTCACTGCAATCTAGCTGCCTCTTGTACTCCTGCGACTAAAAGCCACAGTTTTCTCTAACAAATGCACACAGAGGTGCAATCAGTAAACACCTTCACTCCAGCCCACTGAATTGCTTTTTGCCGTTAGGTTGATGGGGCTTTAGCGCAAGCCTGGAGTCTGGTTGATTTCAGGATCCATAGCGAGATGCTTTCAAGTACCCTTCCCTCTCTCCTTTTCCCTCGTTCTCTGATGCTTTCTTGTACTTGAAACCATATACCTGGGTATTTCATTCTGCTTAAGCAGTTCTTCTAAAAAATCTGCATTCCACGCCTAGATATAGTGATCCTTAATTTCCTCTACCTGTAAATCATTTTAATATTGACACTTCCTTCGGGATTTTTTAAGATTTGGGAAAAAAAAATAAAATATCTATATTGCCACAATAATTTATTTATGTTTCGTTACTTCAGAGTAGTATTTTCTTTGCCCAAGATTTCAAAGTTCAGGTTTGAAATGGAAACACAGGATTGGTGACCATCATCACATGTCAGTAATGGCCCAGAGACCAGGCAGACAGAAGGAATTTTCAGGCTGCCTCACCAGCTTTCTTTTTTTTTTCTTTTTTTTTCTTTTTCTTTTTTTCTGTACCCCAGTATTTTGCAATTGTTAGTGCTTTCCACATTTTATCTAAAGGACTTCATTACTTTCGTAGTCTTTATGATGAGAATCCTATATTTTCTTCCATTTCAGCTGCAAATCAGATGCTGTGAGACTTGAAACGGATATTTTATGAAGTGGCTCTGTTATATGTTATATGTTTTCAGTCAAATGTTGGGTCAGATCATTTATGTCAAGGAGGTTGGATTAAATGATCTCTAAGGTCCCTTCCAGCCTAGGCCATTCTGTGATTCTATGTCCAGAGTGGGGAAAAACAAAAAATAGAAAGTGCTGATATCCCAGCGTGCAGCTTATGACCAGACAATCTCAATAATTCATTGTTGAACACGCTTTCATCTCCTAACAATCTGAACATTATTGTATATGAGAATCCTACTCTGTTTCCTCGGTGGGGGGAATGTCAGACCTCAGCTGTGGAAAAAAAGTTGAGGATTCTTTAGTCCTGCTGGCAGATTTCTCAAGTCTGCTTTCTGAAGATTAGAGGTTAATTGACAGCCTTTGAAACTGAAATTCTGCAAATTGCAGGCTAGAAGTGTGTGTTTAAAAAGTGTAAAGTAGAAAAAAAAAAAAAAAAAAGCTGAACTCGGGGAGCAAACCTTGCCTACTTTAGCAGAGAAAAAACTTTAGTGATTGTACCAGGGCTCTGTAAAAATGTGACGTGTTGGTAAACAGGAGTCTGCCTTAATCATACATTTAGGATTCTTCAACTGAATTTCATTTAAGAAGCTCTGTGCTGAGTAAGCAGATTTATTCTATTTCTGAGATTTTGTTTGACTGCTCTGAGAATTGTTGAAAGGTGGGACTTTCCAGAAGTGCTGAACTTGAGGTAGTGAGGTGATTCTGAAAACCTCTGTACTTTTGTAAAGTACTTAAAAGACCTGAGATGGTCAAATGGGTTTAAAAAAATACAGCTCCGTGGTCCTTATTTTTGCCTGTCTTTGTTCTTTATGTTTTACTTTTTTTTCCTATTAGTCTTTCTCACTCCTGCACACTCTCTCTGCTTGCTCAAGGGTGGGATTCTTTCTCCCAGAACCCACCAGACCTGCAGGCAAAAAACCAGCCTCCCAGGGCACTGCTTCAAAAATGGGAACAGAAATACCGTGCTCCTCCTAAACAAAAAACTCTGTAGAATTAAAACACACAAACACACACACACACACAAAAAAAAGTGGTGGAAAAGAAAAAAAGAGAGATTAAGGAGTTGCAGCAGAGAGATTGATGTAAACATAAATAAAACTGAGAATTAAACCTCATGTTTCAAGCAGGCATTTCTGGAGTATAGATTTGGGGTTGGTTGGGGTGTACCTCTGGTTATTTTATATCATTCATAAAACCTTCTGAGTCATCACAGAACTTCAGATCTGGTCTTCCTTACCCTGATTCGTTCAAACAAATGGGAGAGTTTCCAAATACAGGCCATGAACATGATGCCATCCGTCTTGCACCATGTCTGTAACCCAGAAGCTTCTCAATAAATGCATGGAAGTGCCAACTGTTTCCTGGAGCTGGACATTTTGCATTAGATGTAAAACATTCATGTTCCTAAGATGACTTATTATTTAATGTGCCCTGTGTCTTACAGCTGTGATATTCTTTGCATCAATTCCTCCTTTATTCCTCGCAGGAGCTACTGTGGTTACTAAGTAATGAGGTAGGAGAGAAAAATCTCAAATTAGGAAAGTACCAAAACATTTCATCTAATTTGTTCTATTTTGTCTGCCACAATACAGCTCCGTTCTCCAACAAGCCATTGTTTAGGGGTGAAATTTAATATCTGATATGAGATCAAGCGTTGGTAATCTTATGACTGCACAGCAGATTAGGAACAATGAAGAGATTACTTTGATGAGGTTTGTTTATATCTTCCTCTAAAACCTTTTCTGGGAAATTCTAAAGGGTTGTTTTTGTAATCTGTGATTAAGTTCCAGTATAGCTGGGCTCCTACCTCATATTCATCATCATCCCTTCACTTAAATAACATGTGTTTTATGTAATAGCTGTATTTTCATTTTACTTTAACCTAAAATGTTTCTTCTTGTGTTGAAAACTAACTTTGACACCATTATGGCTACCTTTGCCTCCGTACACTGCTTTAATATTTATATTTCTAATTTTTTACTTTATTACGAAGAAATTGAGGTTGATATGCTGAGACTGTGTATCCATTGCACACACTTCCCTTGATGTCATCTCATCTGTCTTCCATATAGATGTATTTCCACGAGGACACGAGTGGCTGAGCTGTCCTACGTATATGAGTTGCATCTAATTTTTGGGCATGATACTGTGGAAACCTTTCCAGAGAAGATAACTGCTCTGGATTCTCTCCACTTTGAGACCATCTAGTAAAATCTTACTCTTTGATCAAGTGTGTGCAGAGCTTTGTAGTTATCCATAATTGTAGGAAGAAAGAAAAAAACAATTAAAAAAAATTAAAATGACGATTAGATGAGGAAAAAGAGGTAATCAAATAGAAAAGGAGAAAATAAGATTTTTTTCTGATGAGCTCTATTGCAGGAAGCTATTTGGGTAAGCAATAAAAACACAGAATGTTGTAAAATTCCATTTCCCTTGTAGTAGGTCTAACTTCTCTAGGACATACTTCATGAAAATACTTGAAGAATACTTAATGACTGCTGGTAAACATTAAGACAACTATTTAGATACCTATTTCTGCAGGATATCTTGAAAAAACTTATTCAGTAACAAGTAATTCTAAAATATGCATCTGGTAGTATGTTAAATTTTATTTTTTCACTCTTTTTTTATGTGGACTAAGAGAAAACAAATTTAAAAGAAAAACAAACAACACAAGTTTGGTTTTGATTACTGCCATCAACAGGAAGAAACGCCGGCCAGTAACACTAAATGAATGTTCTAAATCCAGCGAAACGGGGAACAGGATGTGACACTAATTAAATTCATGAATTTTAGAAGAATGAGTTGATTCGAACATCAATTTGCGGAGTGACATAGCAAAAAAAAAATAAAAAGAGGCCGAGAACACTTCCCTGAAGGGGTGCATAAACATTCACTGGAGACTGCCGCTGTGCCGACCAGAGGGAAAAAAAATAAGGGGGAGAGCGCTGTAATAGATGTTAAATGAAGTGTGACTTTCATGTGGTTGTGGCCTCTGGTCCTTTAGTGGTTCAGTGCAATACGTTTCTCCAGATGACAAATGTTAGCAAGTTGTTTATTGCCCAGGGTGTTCTAGGTGCCAAAAGGCTTGCGAATGAAAGATGGCAAAGAAAACATCAGAAACTATTAAAGGCGTATCATTCCACGCATGCAAGTACAGAAATTAAACCAAAAATTATCTTCCTCGTTGTTTTCCCTGGAAATAAACCTTTACTCGTTTGTCCTTTCTTCGATATGCTTAATTAAATGTGTTTAAATAAATAAAAAAAGCCTGAGCTTATCATGTGGCTAATGATATTTCTTTAATACAGTTTCTTCATTCACAATCGTAACTGCATTGCTGGTGCATTTTCAGTGAGGCCGTAGTCCTCAGTCCTCCAAGTCACCAGCTCTTGTGAAAAAGGCTTCCATTGATTCATCACACCCATTACATGATTGCTTCCACTTTTTGTAGGTAATAATAGTGTATATGTGCATGGGAATGGGAATAAATTTTAAAAAAAATATTTAAAAAAGGAAGGATACAAGTGTTTTGGAAAACAATCTCTTGTGTGACATTTTCTAATACATAAATTAACACAAATATTAAAAAACAAATTAATAATGTAGTTTTCCCATATATGAAAGTCGACATTAATACTGATATTTTTATCTGCTCTGTCTCTGTTAAAATATGTCTTCCTGGCTTTATAATTCTATAAAGTAAGATAAGTTCTGAGACAAAACATTTGTTGGAGTGTACCACCCACTGAGGCAAATGGGCCTAATTTTATCTTATTGTACCCAGCCTCAAAATTCTGAAAATAAAACCCAAAATGCACATGAATGTTCAGAGTTGAATGTGTAGAGTTACAACATATACTGGGTTTTGTAAAATCTTCACTTTTTGCACACAGATTCTCCATAGCACTCAAAGCCAAATCTTTTGTAGAAAAGCATAATGAATGGTATCTTATATTTGTCTAACTAAAAAATAAGAAAAAAAGGAGCCATTTGAATTGTTGGTGGACCACTTACAAGTTTTCTGGGAGTCTATTTGCGCTTGCATTGTCTGCAACAGGGTACATTACCTGCTGTGTTATGACTTTATTATATTCTCATTTATTTTAATGCAGAGTCTGAATGCCACTGGTTTGTTTCGTATTTAACAGTTTAAGTGTCGTGGCTCTCCCTTATCCTAAGTATATAACTACTATATAACTATATACTCTCTATTTACTGTATACTCTATACTATATAACTACTATATACTCTAAGGATATAACTGTGAGTCCATTCGGTAATATTCTAAGAAATCTCTGTCAACATGCATTAGGATCATTAACATAGCACAACAAGTTTTACTAATAAAGGAGAAAACAACTAATAAATCTACAAGTTTTTATTGCTGATTAAAATTTGCCTATGTGCTATGACATGCATTAAAAATTAAGCAGATAGATACAATTAGAGATAATCACACGTGCCACTTATTACTGAGAATATGACGGGTTGTTAATTTATAGGGACTGCAAGCCTAATTACTTCTATCACTGCAATTGATGGACTTTGTACTGCTTGATCATATAAATTAATGGGAAACAAAATTTCCTCTGATTTATTGGCACCTCTGAAATAAAAGAATACTAGTTAAATATGCAGATACCTGCGTATGTATGCTGTGGGTAATATCAGTATTGATTTTTACAGCCTTTCATTAGCCTGTTTTCAGCATATATATTTAAGTACATGGTAATTAGGCCACTACCTAATTACACAATGCGTTGTTGGTCATGTTGTAAAATTAAATTTTCATTGATAAATGTGTTCACTGACCATAGGTTCTGCGTTTGAGATACGGAGTAGCTCACAGTATTAAATCAGCATGCTTGCTAAAACACACAGCTAAGGATATATTAAGTAATACAAATATTAATTTCCCTGCATCTATGATGTTATTGAATACTACCTGCTGTGCCTGTCATAGCCATTTTCTCAGATTTCTGTAAAGTGAGCAGCATTGGGAAAAATAATCTGATAGTAGTGTGACTGGTAAAAATCTGCTCTCTTGCTGCTGTGAATGTGGAATACAATTCAGATTAGCTTGCTGGAGTGAAAGGGCTCTAAAATGATGGGGGTTTATTTTATTCTCTGTGCTTTGAACCATTTCCTAGAGACACCGCTGCCTTTCCTGGTAATTGTATGGTGCAAAGGTCTTGGGACCGGGCTGTGTAGCGGAGACTGTGTGGGCATTTCGATTTCTGTCATCATAAAAATTTTAAATATGTGGGAAAGCTTCTGATTAGGCTTCTCTGCTTAATACCTTAGGAATTGTCTCTCTTGTCCTTTCTCCTACTCTCTCTGGCCTCCAACGTGACCATGTATCTATGCATTCAGGTTTTAGACTACCAGTGATTCTATGCTTTAGCAAAACTGATAAATAAACCACCTTGTTGAGATGAAGAATTAACCGATTTTGTACATGCAGAGTTTGAGGGCAAAACCATCTCCCATATGCAATCTAGGCTGGATGGCTTAGTGCCAGGACATTTAGGGTGGACCAAAGTAAGGCATGTGGTTTAGGATTGGTTCTGTTGTTGTAATGTGTATTTTTAGACATAGAAAGATGGGCGTTTGATGAGGTGGAGTTGCTTCCCTTGGCCTCCTAGTGGCACTGTCTTAACCCACTCTCCATCTATGCTTATTATTTCTGTAGACCAGGAAACACGTGCACCGTGGTCACTTTTACAGTTCTACATATTCTTTAGAAAGAAAGTATCTAACTGCAATGTATTTAATTGCTTAATAATTGCTAAAAGTTGGTCATCTAGTTTTAGACAAACAAAGGTCTGTGATGATCAGTGGAGGTTTTTGAAAGGCATGTCCCACACGTGTTAGCTGCTCGATGAGTCCCTATAGTGGTGTATTACAGGATAATAGTGCAGAATGTTTGCTCTCATGGTGCCTTTTTCTTGAGTTCCTTTAGAGCAATAGAATCAGTTTAGAGTAGTGTTTACAGGAAGATGATTGGCACTTTCTATACCTTAAGTCACTTCTCCCAGAGCTGCAGTGGAACTAGGGGCAGCAGCTCGTTCTCAGATGCTGTGAGAGCAAAATTGAGTATTAAAGGTGAAAAAAAAAAATATGCAGGCTCAGTTTGATGACTTTTGTTTGTTTGTTTGTATTTTCAGATTGTAAAAACAAATAAAATTTTGTGTATTATCACAATAATTCACTAAAAAGGAAACACACGTAATCCCTCCCCTGATTTTATTTACATTGTGAAAAGTAGTTATGTTTATACACCTAGATAAACTGAAACACTCATCTGTCCCTAAGATTACATTCTAATTCTGTTGATAGTTTCATAGAGAGTTGAGAAGTCAAAAACGGAGGGAGATATTTTCTCTTGGTATTATTTGAAAACTGTTTTTGACCTATGGGATTTTATCATTGGAACAAATATACAAGTAGACAGAGCTGTGAGTAGCTGTGATTTATTTGGCTTTAACAAACACTGATTAAGAATGCGAAAGATCTGTTATTATCCTCTACAAAAATTATCAAAACGAACTAGAGTAAAAGCCTGTAAACACTTACAATGGGAATATTTTTGAGGTGCAAGGCTGTAATTCTGTTACAGGATAAACATGGATGGTATATTTGTGTGGAGACCTACCGATGACTTGGCTTTCTAAAACATGATATCACTTCAGGTTTCGAGCAATCACATTACTCACTTTTGAGAGGGGAGGAAAAAGAAGAAACAAATCAGACTTTTGGAAAAAGTTTGCAATATTTCAGTTGTCAACATAACAGCATAGGTTACTATCTCAAGAGATCATTCGAGGAAAAAGAGCTAGGAGGGAAAAAATTTTGAAAAGATAATAGTGATTAAACCATGGTTGTTTTTATTCAGGTATTGCTCTAACAAAAATAAATACATATTACAAATATTCTAAATTAATATTTACTTTAAACTAAACACCAGATTTTGATTGTTGTTAGGTAATAGTAATAAAGTATCAGAAATATAAAAGAATAGGGGAGGCCTTCAGGCTGTGATATTTATTAATTCCTTTTTCAAAAATTAGAAAAAAGGACATGGCAACAGATTGGAATGGAAGGATGGCTGCTCATTGGTTTATTTGCTGGTTTTGCTATTGACTCTTTCTCTAGCAATAAGCAGATCCTGTGTCCCAATTTCACCTTATATTTTCCATTTCCATCGTACCAAAACACAATTATTTTATCTGCCTCTTCTGTTTTGTTTCATTTCTAGCTTACAGGTTCCTGTGGGGAGGGATCGATTGCTTACTACATGAATATGCTTGGTTTAGTGTTTTCAATAATCTTTCAAAAATACTTAACAAAATTAGTATTCTAAATTTCACTATAAATACCTTTAGTGCTTCTGCGAAAAAAAACCCCAAATAATAAGTCATAATAAGTTATTAACTAAGAAATTTAGCTCTGAATAGCTTTTTCAATGGCTCCTTGCTTTCATCAGAGAAAAAAACACATGATTTCTTTGGCTTCTTTTTTTCTGGATCCAGAATAGATAAACTATATTGATAATTCTGAGTAGCTTGCACTGATTGTCTATCACCAATTGCACGGTCATTAACTGCTGTAACTCATAATTACACTGGTAATACTAAACTTAAGATCCTTCTTTTGTGTTTTTAGAATGTCTTTATTACTCACTAAAGTTTCAGAACATCATTTCTTTGCTCCAGTCAGTGCATACATTAGCTAGATTGCAGAAAGTTTGTTGAAATTCTTATATCACTCCTTCACACTGCTGGATTGGCTGAATAAGATAGATTTAGGCTTCCTCTGTTGGCATGACATTCAGTTTGCCATTGTCTATGGAAAATAAGGTTATTTATGAATAGAGTTCTGTGGTGGAAACTAGGCTGAATGCTTTTTATTAAGCCCACAATCTGACGAAAGAATATTTTATTTCCACTGCAGCTCAAACTAATTCAAGACAGTGCAATGCTGGAAACAGTTTTGAAATCTATTCAAATAATTGGATGCCTTATAATGAGCACATCTCTAAAAATACTACACACTTGTGTGAAAATTCTTTTAAATGGGATTTTCCAGTCTTGAAGACTCGCTCAGAGATTTGACAGATAGCAATAAAAGTCTTCCAGCTACTCTTAAGGATGCTAACTTGCTGGCAGACCATATAACTATTGTTAGATATCAAGACATTAACAACGTTATGTTGATAAATATGCATTTCAGCATAGAAAGTGAAACATTCACCTGGAGCCAAAACAACAGCAAAACTTCTATGCTACTATGACTGAAAAAATCTGAAAAAAAAGCAGTTGTTCTGTAGAGGAGGTGTTCACAATCTTTTCTGTTCTTGACTTCCTTCATAATGGCCTTGCAACGTAAATTTTAGTTGCCCTACATTCCAGCCTGACTGGATTCAGAAGCTAAAATCACACGAGGAAGACCTATTTCACCAGCATCTCTGTTCCCATTATAATAATGTTTCTAGCTAAGGGCTACTTTTTAAAAGGAAACATATTATTTCTGTATAGCAAATTGCTGGATCTTCTCTTTTCCTGTCAAAGCCTTTCTCAAGCCCTCCGACTGCTCCCTGTGGTAAGATATATCAGAACTTCCTAGCCTCCCATTTACTACAGCAGAGTGCCAAACATTTCCTCCTGTTTTCATGCTTCCTCTCTCAGAGCTCTGCTTGGAACTTAGTTGATGAGCTCCATAAATCTGTATGTAGTTGTGTGACAAAGGCTTTGGTCTTAGGGCCTGTAGGTCTTCAAAGTAGTACCTGAATACTTTATTTGCATTTACTCTGAGTGTCACCTTTCCTTGACAAGAATGCTAAGCAGGCTAAATGAGTGTGGGTTTATGTGAAACAGCAGTGATTTTATGTTAATCTATGTCCATTTATTGAAAGTCAGTACTTTTAAAGTTGGGAGTGAAAGATTTCTGAGATTCCTCTACCTCTTCCTGCCCTCATTATTTCACATTGTTTCTATTCTTTATCGTCACTCTAGAACTTTAATCTACACAACTAGCAATCTTTTACTGATGTTTCATTCTGAAAATATTGTTGAAAATTTAATGGTAGGTTTCAAACTGTAACTTAGAGGATTTTTTTTCCTCTTAATTGTCACTAATAATTCCATATGTGTGGACAAGTACCAGCTCTAGCTGCTGCTGTAAATGTACAAAGAGATATAATTTAAAGGGAGTTATATGATTTCAAAATATTAATATATAATTTCAAAATATATATATATTTTATATATATA
>NW_009720361.1:0-34821 GCF_000703405.1 Apaloderma vittatum
GTGTATCCCAGGGTCATTTCCATTTGATCTGATTGTAACCCCTTCCCTCTTCTTATCTAGTTTAAGGAACATTCTATAAGTCCCGCCAGCTCATGACTGAGGATCCTTTCTCCCCTTTGCGTCATTTGAACCCCATCTGGTTTTAGTAGACAAGGTGCCGTGTAGATCTCCCCATGGAGAAGCGTAGGAATCTAAGTGGCCCTGTGGGTGCTTATAGATGGAAGCCATTCTGGGAGATAGCAAACGGTGCCATGAAGTCAATATATCACTATACTTTGTGCTCCTTTGGGGCAAGACCTAAAGGACATAACCCCTCAAATTAGTATTTTCATAGAGGGATGTTTGACCTAGCCATTATATCTGCATATACAGTCTCAAAGAAGTGACACAGTGTTGAATAGTGAATCCTCAGAAGCATTGACAGAGGGCCATGGAATTTTGCAGGCTTTCAGCAGAACTACATTTGTGTCATGATGTGCATTTGTGGCTTACTTCTCTTGTTTCTTATGTACAGCCTTCACTACTCTGAGAAATAAATGACTTAACATTCCCACTCTCTTCCAAGTGGACAGGACTCATGTTTAACCACCCACTCCCCCCTGGTCCAGCAATAGGTGAATAATGATATTGCTGGGAAGCTGAAGGGGTGATGGCCCCAGGCTACACGTTGGCCTCTGATTTTATCCATTATCCACATCTATATCATTCAGGATAACAACGAGACCAATTTTATCTTATGCAAAAAGTGACTGATGCAGCATGTGTCGTAAGGCTCAGAGTAAGCCTTTTATTTGCATTTCTCTGCCCAGCTGCTGGTTCTATAGTCCAGGGTGGACTGCCAGTACATGTATATTTTATGGCTATATTTTCAGCTGTTGTGTCTCAAAGTGGCCCTTTCTGGCTCCAGTGTCATCAAACACCCCTTGAACTTTGAACTCCTGGAGTGTGACATTGCCAGCCCCTTCATAAAGTAACATCTGTGCTCCAGTGTCTGCTGTCCTCTTCTGCAATTTCTGTATCAGTAGATAGCTCTGCTTCAGTAGTGTATGTGAGAATTGGGTCTGACTGCCCTTATTTCATTCTGTCATTGCCTATTGCACTTTTGAAGGCATACAGAGCATAAGACTATGTGGCTGGCATGCCACTGCACCTCCAGTTTCCCTTTCTGTGCTGCCCAATGTCACCTCTTCATCAGTTGTTTCAGAGGAAAGTATTTGCAATGAAAGAAGACCTGTTTGCAATGTGATATTCTAGTTCAGAATGCATCTGAGTGCTGTGCCTGTCACACCAGCTTACATGCTAAATGGAAGAGAATACACCTGGGTTTTTTTTCACATCTTCACAGTCTCTTTGCATTTGCATGGTTTTTTTTTTTTTTTTTTTTAATGATTATCAGGCTAGGGCGTGTTGTAAGTCACCAGTGAAATCCACTGTGCCATGGAGATGACCAGCCAAGAAGGGTAATTTTAGGCCCTAACACTGACTTAGCAGAAGCAGGTGGATAGAGCTGCTGTCCACAGAAGTAGCAAGCATCTCAAAAAAACAGTACACAAAGCCAAGCAAGAAGGCAATACAACATATTACTCCTGCAAATGCATAAACTTGGCAGAACAGTGGTTGTGAAAGTATGCAGCATGCTGATTGAATCTGCCTGAATGTATGTGATAGCGACCATTGCTCATTCAGCAATAATGATGAAAACTGGTCCATTTTTCTTCTTTCCTCTCTCCCTCCCTTTCTCTCCCTTTGGGATGTGACTTCTCTACCTTCCTCTTTGTGACCTCTTTGCAACTGGTCTGTGCCAAATGAAAATACTGCATATAATGGTTACAAGCAGAAAAAATGTTTCAGGCTGTAATAGCGTTCTATTCTGCAAAAGTAAGCAATTCTTTTTGAAAATGTGTATTCTGTGCAGGACTGGGTAATACGTCAAAGCTCTTTGCCTCCTTGCATGTGGAACTCTATGTTTTCTTCACAATGGCAAAGCAGCAGTGTGTTGCTACTGCATATCAAATTCCCTATATTTATTTCATTGTGATCTTTTGAGATTTTTTTTTTAAAAGCTTCTTCTTCCTGTTTATGTTGAAGGAAAGTGTCCAGAACTGTGAAATGACTGTACATGTGTTGCTATTGTCAGGGATGAATTTGCTTTTGTCTTCCACTCTGCTTCTAGGTTTTAAGTTCCTTTCGGTTCTCTGCTTACTGAATTGCATTACCTCTGAATTTTATAGATTCATCATTAAGACCTACTTTTTTAGATAATATTCTGGTCATACAGAATCTCCAACTGAAGCCATCAGCCATATTGTTCAAATCTTCTTTGCTCAGAAAGCTCATCCTCATAACTAGCTATATCAAAGAATTAGTCTGAACTGCATCACATTTTGCAAAATATGTCAGAAAACGCAAACACCATCCAAACTGAACTTTTGTAAGTACAGTTTATATAAACTATGTTTCTGGGAACTTTTCCCCACCAAGTCAATGACTTTGTGAGCCATTCTTCCTAATTTTTCTGCTGTTCACAGTGTTACCTACTCTGGTGGGAGTTTTCAAACATTTCCCAGAGTTCCAGATGGGATCATCATCATTCTTTGTTTGATGCTTATCAGGGCTGGCTCATGACCCAAGTGACTGGAAGACCAACATAGATCCATTGCATCTTTTTCCAGCTCCAGATTTCTTACTGCTGATGCCACTAGATGACTGTGGTCTGTGGTATAGCAGGTATGAATGCCTGTGAGTAATGCCATCTCCCCAGGGAGCCAAAATTACCCTTCTTGACTGCCTCACTACTTGGCAGGAGCAGAAAGTGTGCTCCTTTAGAGGGGCTCAGCCCCAGCAGCCTGTCTCTAGGGCCCTGTTTCTGTTACCTCCCTTGCCATCCAAGCAGGGATTGCCCAGTCCTACCCTTCTGCCACAAGACCAAAGAGATCAGTGTCAGTTGTGCCTCCTGACACCATGAGGTTATCCACACGATACTCTGCACTTCTGTGAATGACTCGCTTTTTGACTGCAGGCAGGTCACACCTATTCTCTGTGCCTCAGTTTCCCACACATAAATTGCGAAACACAGACCTTTCCTTTTTGAGGAGTAGTGGAGGCTGGTAAGTATTTGATTAATTCTCTCCGAAACTATGCTAATTATAACTTCTGTTCACCCCTTCCCTCTTGTGACAGCACCATGGAGTGTAATCAGTAACAATCAATCACCTAGAACTAACTAAATAAGCCTTAAAAGGTAAAATGCAAGTATTGTGGATGGTAGAGGTTAAAAACATTAAGGAGAGGTGGAAATGAGCTAATTTTGATGGGGGGAGGTTGATGATGCTAGCAGAGGAATCATATACTACATGAATGTAAATACAGCTCTAGGAAAAGTAATTCAGGAGCTAAGTTCGTAAATGTCTACCTCCAACAGTCCTAAGAAGTTGACGGTATGAGAACTGTGATGTAGGAAGGAGCGGAAAGGGAGACTCTTACTCCAAGAATCAGGGCTGCTTCTAGAGCTACAAACTGCATGCAATTGGTCAAGGTCTGATGCCGTATTTTTAACTTCAGGATGAATCTCACACATGAATGACGATTTTTTTTTTTTTTTCACTTTGATAAAAACATCTAGGCATATGCAAATAAGTCTTAATTTAAGGCCCCACAAAAGGAATCTCAGTTCTTTTAAATATCTCTCACTGTGTATGCGCATGAACATGTGTGAATGTAACTTGTTTGTCCCTTAAATGAATTTGCTGTAAATAGCATGCTTATGGGAAGTCAGCAGACATTTACTTATACAATGAGGTGGGTGACAAGAAAATACTTCTGATTTGATTGAAAGAATGGGAAAACCATTTGTCAGCTACTCAGTAAGGTGAGTGCTGGAGATACTTAACAATTTGCTTTGATGGTGGTGTGCATTTTCTAATTTATTGGATGCTTGCTTCTCTCATAAAATAAATTACGTATCATTAATCTTGCTGGGAGACTGATGTCTTCAAGTTAATTTAGTGATTATTTTCTTAGATAATCTACCTGCTAGGAAAGTATGATGTGATCGATATAGGGAAGTAATCAGGCCATCAATGATTTATGTACATGTACAATATACACTTGACCTCTCCTCTCAAAGGCATTCACATTTGTTTTTTGGAGTAAAATATTTTATTTCACATCTTTTGGCACTTGATGTTGATAGCAGCTAAGATTTATAATGGCAAAGGGAGTACACTGATTGATTCCCACACTCATCTACCTAAACATTTCTAAAACGGGAAAAATTAGCACTGATTCTTCAGTGAGCTCCACGAAGCCAAAGCCATGAATCAGTGTGCACTGCAAGATCAGGGCTATAACCAGTGTTGGAAGGACTAATTGATTCTTGATTCAAGAAAACAATTAAGCATGCTTAATTTTGAGCACATTTTATACCTGTGGTAATCAGCTGCCACAAACCCTGTGTGCCTTTATAGCAAGAGTGCTGGAGCCCTGAGAGGACAGTCCAGAGCTTGTTGTGTCAGGTTACTACAAGAAAGACTGAAATGCGGGGAAAATAGTGGGAGATCTGGTGTCCGTTTAACTGCCATGTAACTGTCCACGTGTGCTACTGCAGCACGCAGATGCCTTGGAGCTTTGCTTGAGATTGCTAGGTGGGATGCTCTAGTGTGAGTAGCCAGTGATCTTGTTCTCAGCCACAGCCTTGAGGCCACTCCTGCAAACACTACGTGGCCAGATATTATGGCCAAATTGAGTGGCAAAGATGAGATTTAGTACTTCTGAAGGTAGAGGCTATTGAATAACAACTCTGTTCAGCTGCCCCTCAGACAGCTTCAGGTGTTAGTAATATTCTTCCTTTCCAGCTTAGTTGCATTTCTAACCTGATATTCCTGTTACAGTAATAAAAAAAGGGGACAGGGTCTATATGAATTAGGTGGAAACTGTAGCTTAATGAGAAAGTAAAGTGGTTTGGAGAAAGCATGGTTTGGCCTGTGTCTTCTCCACTGCTGTGAGTTTTTGAAAAGAGCTGGGTAAATAAATGTCACTGATAAAGTCCATTTTCACTGCCCTCTGTGAATTTGCTGTCTCCAGTTGGAGCTGGAAATAAAATTAGCAATACTTTCCAATGGCAGATATATCTATCATGTTTTTAAATCAAAGTGATGTTTTGGTTGAAAGTCTGTTCTCTGTAGATGTGCTGCCTGATGAGACATATAAATCAACTGTGTAATGGTACTGAAATTAAAAGACCAATACCTGCTCCCTGTTACCCTCATTATACCATGTAAATGACAGTGGAGCATGCTATGTTTCCTTCTTCCATGGAAGAGTGTAGTCCAAAAGTTTAGAGAAATAACTGAACTTTGGATTGTCCATCTGGAGTTGATTTTTGAACTTTAAAGTTTACTTATCACTGAAGCTAAGGTGTTCCAGAAAAAGCTGTCTCCCCCACCTTCTAATGCCTAACTATTCTGCTCTATTCTATTTTTTATTTCACACCTTTCACCTTTGTATTTGGATGCCATTGAGGTGAATGCCTTGAAAAATGATTGAATTCAAAAGACTCCAACTTTCTTTCTAGCTTTAGTTTTATAGAAACCTATTTTTTGCTTCAGCTGGCTAGCCTCTTTGAGATTGCTTTCTGACAGTAACCTGGGAACACTGCAACCTATTATGCTACAGGATCAAAGGACATGTGTTTTTTTTTTTTGTGGTGGAGTCTTTTCTAAGCTTGTATCAGCCATAGTAGCAGAGAATGTGCACACATAGAGCTGAACCCATTTAGGTTTTATGATGTAAAATGTTATTTCATTATTTTTTTACCTTAGAAGATATAGCTTGAAAGATGGCTTGGGTTATTTCACAAGACATAACAGGAGACAAAAATGTATGTGTCACTTTGAGATGCATAAACAACACAGAATCTTAGAATCATTTAGGTTAGAAAGGACCTTTAAGACCATCGGGTCCAACCACTAACCTAACATTGTCAAGTCCACCTTAAACCATGCCCCTAAGCACCACTTCTACATGTCTTTTAATACCTCCAGGTCTGGGGACTCCACTTCCCTGGGCAGCCTGTTCTAAGGTTTGACAACTTGCCAGTGAATATATTTTTCCTAATATCCAATCTGAACCTCCCCTGCTACAAATTGAGGCCATTTCCTATTGTCCTATCACTTGCTGCATGGGAGAAGAGAACAACACCCACCTTGCCAAAAGCTCCTTTCAGAGGTAGAGAGCAATAAGGCCTCCCCTTGAGCCTCCTTTTCCGCAGGCTACACAACCTCAGTTCACTCAGCTGCTCCTCATAAGACTTGTTCCTGTGTCCCTTCACCATCTTCGTTGCACTTGTCTGGACACACTCCAGCCACCTCGGTGTCTGTCTTATACTGCAGTGCCCAAAACTAACACAAGATTCGGGGTGCAGTCTCACCAGGGCCAAGTACATGGGCACAACTTCTGCCTTGGTCCTGCTGGCCACACTATTTCTGGTACAGGCCAGGGTGCTATTCGGGTTCTTGGCCACCTGGGCACACTGCTGGCCCGTGTTCAGCCAGCTGTCGAGCAGCACTGCCACATCCTTTTCCACTCAGCAGCTTTCCAGCTGCCTCTCCCAAGCCTGTGGCATTGCTTGGTGTTGGTGTGACCCAAGTGCAGGACCTGGCACTTGGTCTAGTTCAATCTCATATGATTGGCCTTAGGTATATAACAGATACTAAATGTCATATAACAGATGTTATATGGCTTCCTACTGCCTATTGTAAGGGTCACGGAGATTGGTCTTATACTCAAAAAAGTGGCCAATTTACCTGGATGCTTACAGAATCAGCTTTTGTTTGCTTGTATCTAAAACTATGCCAATACTCAAAACAACTGTTCACTTGCTTTAGGTGCTTAAATTTTCCTTAATGAAGTTTTCTAGGAAGCTGATGTTTGAGTGCATTGAACAGAGAGCCAACAGCTCTGGGATGTCAAGTACAGCTGTTCCTTCACCTATCTGCTCTGTAATGTCTAATGAGACATATTAATGGAATACAGCAAGCACAGGGATCCCTGCACCAGGTGGATGTTTTACTCTACATTCTTGTGACTCGGTTATAAGAGTTATCACTTTGGAGATGGGAGACTGAGATTAATTTTCTCTCTGCCTGAACAGGTTTGCAGCTGCATCTCCCACACTAGTGGCCTGAATATCAGTCAATCAGACATGATGGGATGAATAATCTCTTTTTCCCCTTGAAACTATACCAGTTCAGGTAGAAAAATAATTGTCTGTAAAAATACAGAGAAGGAGAAGATGAGGACATTATTGTTTCACAGTTACAAAGATAAAGGGGAAATGGGAGAAATATTTTGCTTCAATTAACCTTATGTATATATTCACTGAAATTACACAGCGTTTGAACTCATGTGTGCTTGGATGGGTGACACAACCATCCATGTTTCTGTGGATTTTGTAAGACAGCAAAGGCCCTAAAATGTTGGTGTTGTGCAATGCTTGATTCTGGCTGAAAGGGCCAACTACTTTTGAGAATGTAGCACTGACTTTTTGCAAATGTTGGATGTTTTATAGTTAGTAATTATGGAAATTATCTATTATAATTTGCATTTTGATATACTCCATTCTCTTAGATGAGTAACGATAGCTTACGATTTAATTATCACAGAAGTATAGCCTTCTTGCCTCCAATTTTAGTCTGTTCTGCTACACCTGTCTCTCATCTGCTCTGCTCATCTCAGTTGTAATATGGATGGATTGTGTTTGCCTCCTATATTTTTCCATTCCTAAGATTTCTGTCCTCCACATCAGCACCTATTTTGTTCTCTGAGCTGTTTCAGTTTGTGCACCAGTTTGTAAACTTTCTTGGAAGCTTTATCTTTTTTCCTACTTGATGTTGTTTTCCTCTAATTTGTTTTACAATATATAAATAAAAGTCACCCTAAAGGAAAAGATGCCAACAATGCAGAACAGAAATTTTGAACTTTTTCACTTGCAACAAGACCAAATCCATGTTTGAAAAATGAGTGCTGAAAATTTTTCTAATGACAAGCTATTTCATTGAACTTCTTGTCTCCTTCCTTTTCCTATCAAAGTGGCAGTCCTACAAAGACAGTGTTTTAATTTTCTCCTGTTTTTCTTGTGCTTGTCATAGTAATGCTGATTGATGCACACTTTATGAAACTTTTTAATTTTAAAACGAGGTATCTCCCCCACAAAAATAGCCAAATATTTCCAGCTCTCCAAAATATATTGAGTTTTGCTGTGTTGTCGGTCCTTGCTGAATGTCAGTAGAATAACCTGCCTCTGGCACAATGTTACAGTGGTGTAAATAACATTCTTGAGATCTGAAAGCAGACAAGAACTGGTTGCAACTGTTGAGCAATGCTTGCAGCTCTTAGAGTGTGGCACAAAATAACACAGCAACAACACTCGTATTGTTTACTTCTCTTTATATTCCTTTCCTAAACCAGAATACACATAGGAAGCCTTTTTGTAAATGGTGTCCATAGCAGCTGCCAAATAATAAAATTATGAAGCTAAACCTCTTCATGAAATGATGTCCGAGACTAATTCATCAGTCTCATGGCATCCTACATGTGGATGTGCAACAGCTGTTTATGGGAGATTCCCCTGTGGGTAGGATCACTGCAAGTGGTGTTTAAAGAAAATTCTGGCATACTGAAGTTAGAAAATACAATCTCTGTGTAGGAGTTCTTGCTGGGAGGCATATGTCTCATTCAAACCTGCAAGGCTATGTATTGTGAAATCTGGAGAGGAACAGGAGTATGATTATGAAAATGAAACTAGATACCCAGGAACAAACAAGCAGTGATTTCCTTGGGATGTGACACTGTAAATGCAGAGCAGGCAATGCCAGTCAGGTGGAAGGTTGTTGTAACTGTTTAAAATTAACTGAGTTTTATCAGTCAAGCTGCATGTTTGTGAGAAATGTGATTTTCTTCTCAAACATGGTTGGGCAGCAGGTTCCTCTGTAATGAATTCCACTGCATTATCCGCCTCCAGCCGTTAGTGCTGGGCTGATGGATTTACCCTGTATTACCATGGTGAGCCTGAGGTTCAGATTCCATCCTTCTGTATTTGTTGTGAATAACACTTAAAGATTTCAGAGTTTGGGAAAAATGTGGAGCTGTCTTATAGTGTGGGGGCACTTGTAATTTAAGTTAGTATATGAGTATATGAGTCCAAACTACAACAATTTTGCAGAGTGAAAAAAGAGTGGAAGAAATGATGTCCAGCTATCAAGTAATGTGTCCTGATAATTATACAACTTCCCTGAAAAATCTTGAACAGCTTTACCTTCATGAAAAATG
Organism: Apaloderma vittatum; assembly: GCF_000703405.1. NCBI lineage: Eukaryota > Metazoa > Chordata > Aves > Trogoniformes > Trogonidae > Apaloderma > Apaloderma vittatum. The sequence goes on from NW_009720361.1 coordinate 9,328, forward strand.
AGACATCATATTCAAGTCATTGGATGTGTTACTTTGCCTTTATGAATTCTAACATGGTTGATGTCTGACTCAAAGAACAAATACATAGGTTGGTTTCGCTGTTATGAATTTCTCTAATGCATCAAGAATAGGATTTCGGTCTACTCCTATGCTTCTAAGACAATTTCTGACAGTCAGAGAAAGATGTTTTCTTCTGTAACTAGTGGCAGTGAAAGAAGCAAGTAATCTTGATTTTTTATTTTTTTTTTTTCAGGCCAAATAGTATGACATGAATCTACTTTTCCCTGTCTTTTTCAAAACTGTATCCATTTGTTTTACTTTTCCATTACCAAGTCTCACTTCAGAATTTGTAGGTATTGATTCAGTCTCTGTTAGCAGCCTATGAGCCCAATTGGCACAAGAAGTGCTGAAATCCATTGCGGAGTATGAGGAATTGAGACTCTCAGGCTGGTGCGACCTCACAGAAGCATCGATGGATAGAATACATTTGAACCCTCTGCACCATCGCAGTTTCTTCTTCACACCAAAATCTGCAGCGGTTTCATGTCAGTAAGTGTGCATAGTCAGTATGATGCCATGGGGAATCTCACTCAGAATCCCACTACGTGGCTTGTGGTGCGTCCTCTCTAACACAGCTGCTGCATTTCAGCATACTGGTCTCCCTGACACTCTGCTCTTCCCAAGAGCAAATTCAGATTTCTTCTAATCTTACCTACAGCTGGGGCTTTCTGTTATCTAGCATTATCAAGCATACCTTCTGAGTGGTAAAATTTCTTACAATTGATTTAAATACGCTTCAGTGTAACTAACTCCTGTGGTGGAATGTATTCTTAGTTTTCTGAATTCTAGGTGTCCAGTTACACATGGGGAATGTTCTCCAAAAGGTTTTTCTAACTGAACAAGAAATTGATAGTTGAGGTTCTGAAGTAAGGACTATCAGAGTGTTTTGTTCTGGCTTTGCTTATCTCCAGACATATAAATTACAGTAATGTATAAGTAAATGATGTAATTATTATGATGTGTAATGTATATTATATGCATGAAGCATACTTTAACTTTATTCAGTGGACCTAAATTCAATCATTTCAAAAGTACTTCCAGCTGCATTTTGTATTGCCTTTTAACTGTTGTATCTTGTGTTGGACCTGCTATTGCTGGAAAATGTACATGCTGTATCCACAGACCCTCTAAATGATCTTGGTATGTTTCTTTTCATACAGCTGGTTGCAGCTGAGTAATTGGCACTAAACTCTGCACCTCACACCCTGCTTCTCTGGTTTGAGGAGGTAATTGTCTAAAAGACTCTGCTGGTTGAGCTAGGACTGTGTAACAAGTCTCTGGAGAAAGGTTTTTCTGAATCGTATATTTGGATTTAAGTGTATAAAATCTGCCTAAGCTTCATGCTGCAGTACTGGTGTCTTGGCAACCACTTGTACCTTGCAAATTTGTTTACAGCCTAGCTACTTAAAATGGTGTATTATGTAAATGCTGTTGGTTGCTATCAATATGTTTGCATGGGAAAGTAAAATGCAGACAGCTATGTATTAAAAAGGCACTGTTAGAAGCTAGTTGGAACCAATTGCTGTTTTTCAGAGGTGCATGTTTTGCTATACAAAACAGGGAGGGAAACTGGACATTGAAAACAGAGACCTACTAGACTTCTTGGCTCTCATGATTACTGGGACAAGGTACTCAAACCAAAATATCCCAGGACAGAAACAAGGAATGGTATTCATAAATTCAAGTATCTATAGTGTGGACTTCCACACCTGGGACAGTTATGTAGACTTTTGCAGACAGAGAAATCTGGTCTATATGTAGAGCTTGGAGTTTAATATTAAACTAGAGGCTGTTGGTAAACTGCTGATCAGATCAGTCGTAGTGTAAACTCCATTGATTATATATTGACTAGATTTCCAGTGATTACACAGTCGTTCCAGACAACAAACCTACAGATGCCAGTATGTGGTCAGCCAAATCTAACCCCCCTTTGTTTCTTAGCAAATATATGTTGTATATGCGAGATCATAAAATACAGTGCTGTATAGATCCTTCCAAATTTTCTTGAAGGTTACTGCTTATATTTATCAGAGGATCTTAAAGAAATCTACAAACACATGCTACAGCTAAAACTATTACCAGTGCCATATGACTGAGAATACTGACTGTGACATCTCCAAGAGGTTAATATTATAATTATTTACATTGATGCAATTTTCGGAAATGCACATATAAATGGTTGTAATTTTGAATAAAAAGTAAAAGATTTAGAACAGCTCAGATACTACATGGAAGCCAGAGCCTACATCAATGAAAACTGAGCACTATGGCTGTTACAAGCCTATGTTTGGCAGCTGTAATGAGACATTATATGGGGGACACAAGACAAAAAATTGCTAGGGTCAAATTCAATGCAAACTGCTTCTGGTAACTGTTCCCATAGTTCCTTTTCTATTCTGTGGTTTTGAAAGCACGTGAGCAGATGTGCACTTTATTGGGATCTCTCAAGGCTGTGGATACATCTTCACTTTGTCTTACTTGAGCACAAGTTTATTTGCCATTTATGTGCTGCACTGTATCAGCTTTTCTTTCCTTAGTATGCACTATGCAAAAAATCTTCAGGTCTCAGAGATCAGAGAAGATAAACAGTTTGCTTAAAGGCATAAAAGGAAATGGTGATAAAACTGAAAAAAAAAAGGCTGGGTATCCAGGCCCTTGAACCCTTTGCAATAACATTTTGATAGCATTCCTTCTCAGAAACAGCTCCGGTGCCACACATTCTCCAGTGTTTTTAGGAGAAGAGCTGTCTGCCAGACTGAAAGTTCAATTAAAAAACCATCAGGTCTTTATGATTTCTTGCAGGAAAGCTAATGACATATCTCACATTTCCATACTTGTGTAGCTGAAACTGGTTAAATTTTGCTCCATATAAAACAAGAAATCAAGAGCTTGACAGTAATGAAACATTCATTTTATTTATCTTTTTACAAGGCAGACAATTAGTAATTTTATGGTTGAAAAAGCTCATTTTTAAACCTTACATGAGAATGTTACTGCTAGACCTATTCTGATGTCACCTTTATTAAAAAAGATAAGTGTAACTTGTTCTGACTCTCTTCCCTTCTGAAGGCAGAAAAACCCTTCAAAACAAGCAAACTGGGAAACTTGTTTCAGAAGATTTGTAAGTCTTGTGAACTTGCTCTTCTCATTTCTCAAGACAGCTAAAATAAAAAAGTATCCATATGCTTTCACACTAGGTGTATGCTTCATATAACTGGCCTTTCTCTGGAAGTCTTATATGTCTTCTCTTTGTGAGGAGTCTTTCCTTTCTTAACCCCTCTCTCCAATAGCAGCTCTTCCAGCACCATGTTGCACTGAAAGTTCATCGTCTCTGCTTTGAGTAGACTTATTTGCAAAAGATAGCCATCTATCACACAAAAGTATAGAAAGGACTGTTCAATTAAAGCCCTTTTTTCCTCAATACAACCCATGAATTGTCAGGTCCTGTATGACATCAAGAAAGATGCTAGATCCAATGTCTATGAGTCTCTACTGAAAAGCCTTAAATCATTTTTGCTTGGGACCCTGTCTCCTAGAAGTCTCCCTGTTCTGGTCTGAGAGCACCAGGATAAAAGTTCTCTGGGGCTCCTGGCATAGGGGCAATCACAGTGAGGGAGGGGGCACCTGTGCCTATGGGGAGGAGAGGATGGGTCAGGTGACCCAAATAGACCAATCACGGTGTTCTTTCCCATGGTGCTCAGTATAAAACACCCCTAAGAAGAACCCTCAGGTTTTTAGTATCTGCTGTGCTGGTGGGATTGCTACTGGTTGTTTGCCAGCTCTCTCTGTGCTGCCTCTGTTCCTGCCTTCTGTTTTCACACTACAGGGGAGCACTGTTCATTGGAACAGGTTGTCTTTCCTTGCCTCCCTGGGTGTGTAAGAGACTGTAAAGAAGAAGGATGTCTCAAACAGCTGGGGTCCTTTTCTTACCTTGCCACTTGTACCTAATGAGATTAAACCCCGAAGACAGGAACGGCCTGTAGAGTGATGGTCTGTCTGCTTTGTATGTTGTTGACTTCACATTAACCATAAACTGATCAGTGGAGCAGTGCGATAGTCAAGCCATGTGTGCTCAAGGAAAGGTGAAACTATAGTCACGAGAGTTATAGGGGAACCAGAACACCAGCGACTCCCAGAAGACTCCCCCGCACCCCCAGGCAACCACCTGACCCATTTGGGGAATCTTCTGGAAGATGCCACAGTGTCTGTGTGGAAATTAATGCAGACTCCACCTTTAGGAGGGGGCAAGGTATGCTGAATGCCATAGAAAGACAACCTACCTAGCTACAGGTAGCTCCACCATCCTGGTTCTGCAAACACCACTGGATGCTACTGGAACCCAGGGTGGTGATCTTTCTATTTCCTTTCCCCTCTTCTTTCCCCTTTCCTCTCTCCTTTCTCTTAACCATTCTGCTTCTCTCTAATAAAAAACCAGTATCTGCAATCCTTTTGTTAGTTGTTGCTCAACTAAGTCTTCAACATTTTCTAACTGATGATGTGGTTGCACCTCTTATGTTGTCTGTGGGTACCTTGCGCCTTAGTTACGATCTGAAGCGAGCCCAGGGATTGCATTAGTCTGGATGTGACAGGGTGGGAGCGGTGTGGCTGCTTCAGGAGCGGTGTGGCTGCTTCAGAGCTTCCTTTTCTGTTTTTTTTTGGTCTGTCATTGGGGCTCTGGCCTTGAGTGCTCCTGTCTGCTGCCAAGCCCAGTCTGGGACTTGTCTGCTTGGGACCTAGTTGCCATCTGGAAGGTGTGGACTCCATGTATTAGCATATTCACTTGTATCTTTGAATATATTTACATACTTGTGTATATATATATGTAGTTCAACATTTTCATTGTTATTGTTAGTATTTTCTTATTCATTAAATTGGTTCAAGTTTTTTTTCCCAACGTTAGAGTCTCTCTTCCTGGCTCCCCTGTGATCCTCCCCTGGGAGGGTAGTGGGGGGTCACAGAGAGGGTCTGTCAGTGTTTAGTAGCTGGTGCAGCCTTAAACTTTGACACTCGCTCAAAAACCTGAGAAACTACATCCTTGAGGACTTCATGATAAGCTTCAGTTTTCTGTCCTGTCTGCTTCTATACCAAGAAAATAAGTCCAAGGGTTTGAAATATAAAACTTTATGAGAGGAAAAAAGGAATTGCAGTAAATATTCACAATAGGAAAATATAAACAATAGGATTAAATTCTTGCCAGGACATCCTAAACTACAAAGAGCGGAGGAGGTATCAGGCTATTACTTTTCTCTATTTGTGGGTCAGGTTTCAGAGCTGATGGTTTCAGCCTGGAGAGCACCAAACTCTGAGCAAATCATAATGCACATGCCATACCCAGAACCCAGTGCCTTTTGATACTTGAACAGTGGGTTACTCAGGGGGAATCCAAGCTGCTTTGTAGCTGCTTGTTTTGTCTCCCAGCAGATGGTTATGTTCTCCTTACCAAACCAAATAAACTCTCCAGGATTTTTGAAAAGACAAATATTTATTGAAATTACATTTGCACACTGGATGTAGCTTAATAGCTTTGAAGATTTTATTGAGCTGTGCAACACGGTTCCTCTTGCTATAAGAAGGAATGTTTGCTAATATGCCTACTGTCTGAATAGCTGTCAGATCTTGCTGTGGTTGAAATGGGGGCTCAGTCACATCAACAGAGGTTTCCTGTGGCTCTATATAAATGAAAGAAAATTTGGCTTCTGGAGTGTATACTGAAATGTCTTTAATCTCAAAGTGGTAGTCAAATGCTTAAGCTGAAGGAGACTGCCCCTTAACTACTCGCAGCCAGTAGTTTGAAGGCAAAATTTTGATCCCAATTATACATTGTACACCTCCAGTCTTTTAGAAGAACTATCCCATGAAAAAAAAAACTTCCTCTTTCTTCATTCTGATATGATGCCTGGTCCTGAGCTTACTGACACCAAATGATGTTTGAGGATTGTGCTTTTAAATTTGTCTCCTCTGTGGTATGCCTGCTCACAGGCACCAACCTGACAGATGTTGTTGCAGCAGGCTGTAAAGCACAAGCAGCACTAACAAAGATAGATGCCTTATTTTTATTTATTATTGCTGTTAGCTTTACTTGAAGGTTATGTCCATGAAACTTTGTAGAGTTGTCTTCATGGAGCTGTAATGACCAACAGTGCAAACTCTAAAACAAGTGCAAAGGAGTTAAATACCATTTGTGGCCAACAACTTCTAGTGCAACTGTGCAGCTCTGTCACAAACCACAGCACACAGTGCTTGGTCAAACAGTTTGTAGTTCACAAAGATAATTTCTATGATGACCTCTGTTAAACTGATTAATGGAATGTTCTATCTTTTCACAGCCTGGACAAATCTTATAAATTACAGGCGTTGGGACCTGTTAGATCATCCTAATGACTTCCCTGCAGGAGGAGGTTTAAAACAAACCACTGCAATGGAGATCATTTTATGATCAAGACCATCAGCATGTAGTAGACTTCTTAAAATATCATGACTTTCAAGAGTTTTTCTTTGTTGTTGCCATGTAGTATTTCCCCACAATTGTTTGCCCGATACCAAAGTGCTATGCTTTTACAAGGGCCTCATGCTGTCCCTCAAGAGGTAGCGCATAATGCTCCTGCTGTATATGCAACTAAGCTGTGTTGCGAAAGCTCTGGGTCTGAATGTAAAAGAAACTCTACTCCCTATGAACAAGTAAAAATAAAAATCTCTCTCCCTCTTGCATCACTCAGGAAAAAAATACTTCAGAGCTTTCCCATGCAATGCAAAAACTCCCTATAATTCACTAAGTTGGTCCAAAATGGTTAGGAATCTTTTTTAGTATTTTAGATAATGGTTGAGTTTTTTTGTTTTGTTTTGTTTTGTTGCTTATAAGCTGTATCATAAGAAAGAATACAACCATGATAAGGAGCACCAAGATCTGGCAGCACTGGTATTTGCAAGTAATTTTTTTTTTTGATTATAAGTTTAACATAATATTGTGCAAGGCCAAATAGGCTGTATGGATGTTGTGGTTCAAGCTGACTGGGACAAAAAATCCAGGTGGTCTCCAGCTCACTCCTCCCCCCACCCCTATTTCCACAGTGATGTGGAGGGAGAAAATTCAACTAAAAAGCTCAAGAGTTTGAGATTAAGGATAGGGAGAGTGGTAATCTACCATTTAAGATGACAAGTAAAGAACCAGAAAGACTTGGAGAGAAAAATATAGATGTAATTCACCACCACCATTTATGAAGTAGGATAGTGAGAGGAATACATCAATAAACATGACCTGATCTTAAATAAGCTTTCCTCACCCCCTCACCTCTCCCATCTTCCAGGCTACCTCCTCTCCCTTATCATTGCAAGGCGTGCAGGGCTTGGGGGGTGCAGTCCATCTGGCCACTACCCAATTGTCCATGGTAGCTCCTCCTTGAGAAAGAGGGCTCCTTGCAGTCTCTCCTTCCTGCCACACGGTGTCCACCTCACAGGAGGCAATCCTCTTCCTCCTCCTGAGTCCATCAGGGACATGGATCTCTTTGGGTACATCCCCCTCAATGCTTGGTCTCTGTCTTGTCTCGCATGGGGCTCTGCACGTACCACTGCATCCTGGACGTTCTCACCACTGTCAGTCCCTCAGCTGGCAGGCAATCACCTTCCTGCCATCTCACCGCCACCAGGGAGAGGTCCTGCTCTGGCAGCCTTCTCCCTCTCCTTCTCCTCTGGGGCTCTTCTGCCCCTCTTTCTTCTCAGGGTGATGTTCCTTTGTTCTCCTCTCACCTCCCTCTCCTCCAACAGGAAAAAAACTGCCCAACATTAAAGACAGGACAGCTCAAAACTAGACAAAACCAAAAGAAAGAGATAGAACAATGGGATCACCTCTTAAATATTTTGATGGCCAGGGGCACTGAGTGGCCTGGCGCTGGCCAGAGGCAGGTCCAACTCCTACCTGGGGATGGGGGGGCTCTCGAAGTTTCACATGAGTTTAACCCTACTTCTTTTATAATAAACCCCACCAAACTCAAACCCATGACAATCTAACTGTAGTTTTCTGAAATAAGATATGCCTTTTAATCAAAGTTTGCATTATAGCCAGTAACATAGCCATTTGTAACAAAGCTTTGATGACATAAAATGCCATAGCTGCTCATATATGAGAAATGGAAACTAGACCTGACTAGAAATTCATGATGTTGACCTAGCAATATTCATTGTCACACTGAGGAATAAAAACATATAATGGACTAAGAGAAGAAATGCAAGTTAGATAAGAAAATCTGCATGCTAGCTTTTGTGCTTTTATACTGTCATCCACACTCAGGTGCTGTGTCTATAGTATGACAGATGTGCAATATTGTTATTTCAGCAAAGACTAGTGTTTTTAAGTATTTGAAGCCATTTTTAGTCTATCACAGTGATTTAAATCTGGAATAGCCCCACAGATTTTTCTGGAGTTACTTCAAATTCACACCTGCATTTCCCTATGAGCAGGTGTGAATGCTTCTTTTGAAGAGACTTGCTTTAAAGTCTGGTATTGGACTACACCTTGTGCAAAGAGGCTCTCATGAGAAAGCACGTAGCACGTAAAAAGCTGAATGCTTATTGTATGGCCTGGTGCGTGCAGAAGCTCCCTGCTCTCAGAATAACAGCCTGTGGCACTCTCGTTAAATGACTACCAGTGCCAAGGATCGTGACGGGTCTGTGGAGTGCAAACTAATTATCTCCAACAATCGTGTCTGCTTATTTCTCGCATGAATGGATAACATCTTCAGTGGAGCTAGTCACATATCATCGCTCAGGTTTAAGGGCTGTTGATTGGACAGTTGATGTTTTGTGGCTATTCATAAAGAGGAAGAGTGAAAATATGGCCAGTTTCACATTTCATAACTGCCTCTGCAGTTCCAGGGTAATTACCTACTAAATACAATGAAATCTCTTACAGATGCAGCAGGTGAAAAGTGCAAAATGCAGAGGACAGAGAATAAAGAAATGTCTCAGTGTTTACAGATGATTCGGGCACCTCTTCCCATAATCAACACAGCTCTCTGTCAGACACTGTAAGAGTCCAGGCATACAAAATGCTGAGTAACTCCCACAGTCAATTTTGCACCCTCCACTCCCAGACAGTTCAACAGAGCCTAATTCTGCAAGGTACTGCAATTATCTTGGGACTCAGACTCAAAGGAGCTTTCTAGAAATAAGTTTGAGAAATCTGGGCAGTAATCATGATCCAGATCCCCAGATATAGATAGGTACAGACTGAACACAGGAGCATGGACAGGGACTGAAGCAGTGGTTTTTGTTTTTTTCCTTTCAAAAGGAAGGTTTGGTATAGAACTAGGTAGAAATCAGGTATCCCGTGTCTAAAAGAAAAAGTAGCAGGTATCTGTTGAATACAGGGTGTTACTAAGGAAAGGAAAGAGGCACAGTTAAGTGGTTGTCTTTGTGTCAAGAGAGGGGAATTCTGCAGTCCAGGAAACCTGGGAGCAAAGGCGCTTTGCACAGGTATATCCAGTACACTTGTCTGCTTACTGAGTCTTTGGAGTAATGGCTAGATCTGTGAAACAGAATGACTAGGGTCACCGGTCATTAACACCGGTGTTAATGAGGTATCACATCTAAAAAGCCAAAACAAAGCAGAAAGATGGCAGGTTTTCCTATCTGGCATAAACTTCTGCTGGGAAAATACAGATTAATTATTTGACTTTGGATTTTGTTCTTAAATTTGTAAGAGCTATTTCATAGCTTTCCCAGGATTTCCAAAGTCACTGTCCTTGAGAGCATCAAGACTTGGCCTAGAAGGCTGGCAATAGTAGATAATAATTAATGTGAGTAGCAGCTTATTTGGGAAAAAGGGAAAAGAATAAGAAAAGCTTCTGCCAGTGTTGACTTACTTAATTTTAAAAGGGTAAAGTGTTTCAGTGAGCATTTCATCACTGTAAACCTCCCTGTTTCAAATGCCCATGTCACATATCTCCCCTTCCTGTCTGTGTTTTCGCACGACAAGAGCATTGCCACTGCACTAAATCATACGGAGGATAGTTCTCAAAATGTCTGCTGGTCTTTCCTTCTTTCATAGTAAAGTCATTCTTCTTTGGATCTGCTGCTCTTCTGGAAGGAGAAACCAGATTGTTTGAACTAAAAGCTCCTGATTGTGCTGGAGCCTGGGCCTGGAACACCAAGCAGCTCTAAACTAGACAAACATCTGAGTGTTGGGACACCATCTGGGTTTGGCCAGTCCTGACTGTCAGCTGCCTTGGAGTCCTCTTGCTCTTTTAGAGGGGAAGCTCTCTCCTTGTTCTCTTGCATGTCTGAAAAAGTATTTAGACCTTTTCTGAGCAGAGACTGCTGGTTTTGACTTGCCCTGCTCCCTGTTGTTGATTCTGTGAGTGGCGTTGATGGACAGTGCTGCCTGCTCTCCTAGCTGGAGGACACTCAGTGATGACACGCCATGAGGCAAGGGGAGCACTGAAAGCCCTGAAGCTTTGGAGGTCAGTGGAAAAAAAAAAACAAACACAGAGAGGAAAGAATCAGGATTTTTCTCTCTGCTGCAGAAGAAACTGCTTATCAGAGCACCATTATTTTTTTGGACCCTTCCCACTACCTCTGAAAACAATCCCTCTAATTCAAGCTCACAGCCACCAATTCATCTGTCTCTGGAGCTGCTCTTTAGGTCAGACGTTGGGACATAGAAGAGGGGCAATTCAGAGAGACAGATATTTCCCTGAACGAGCTCTTCAGCCTTCCTGCTGCTTTGATGCAGCTTGATAGCTCTCCTTGTGCAGGTCTCCCTCTCTCTTTCCCCAGTGGCTTTAGTGCTGCCGCTCTCCTTGGAGCTGACGGCCAGTGGCAACGCAATAAGTGGGTGCTGTGCAGTGCAGGATTGCTTCCTCATATGGAAAAGGAGCCCGTCTACAAAAAGGTTGTTATTCAAATACAGCAGTGACTTTGCCTCACGGGGCAGGCACTCAAACCCAAGGCAGCTTGAAAAACAGTCTTCTTGAAGTTATTCTGAAAAGAATATGACTTTTAAAAAATTTTGTCTGAATGAGAAAATGCCAAGAGCAAAGTTGTTAAATGCCTAAGACAATGCCAAGTTGTGAGTTGAACTGAAAGAAATATGATGATGCTAAATGGTTAGTATAATTCATACATACACAATAGTTCAAATATATTGTAAATATGCAATAAACATGCAGTATAAATACACAAATGTATATGTTTCAGAACACTATGAATGACAGTTGTGACAGTCAGTGTTGTTACTGCTGAGAACCGTCAGGAATTCTTTATGCTAATGTTTACAGCCATGTCAAAGGTTGTGTTGTTTCAATGACTGTATGCTCCCTATTCACAGAGAAGTGCAATTCACAAGCTTAATGATGCTAGAAGGTATAGCAATTTTAGGAGCTTAAAATTTCTAATTTTTCATCAGAAAAAAAGTCAATTATTGGATAGTGTCCAAAAAAAAAAATCTGTGTCAGGGCAACTTGGACTCTTGGCATTTTGCATAACATTTGTCAGGAAAATACAAATTCTGCTAGGAAAAAAATGTGATGAATGTGAAATTTTCCAAATTGGAATTTATTTCTCTCTCCCAATGTTGTCTTACAACATTTGTGTGAAATCAGTAACTGTGCTTCCGTTACCCCATCTATATGGTGAGCAAAGAAATGCAGAACTTGATCTTAGGTGCAAGAAATTATCTTGACTCTGATCTCTTATTTGTACTCCTGATTTCCTGAAAAAAACAATCTGCAGTCTCTCAACAAGTCTCATATTCAGAATGAGCTTTCCTCCTGTCTTCTAACTCCTGAAGATTTCATTAAAAGACATATCAAGCTGTTCATTTAATTCCACTAATTCTGAAAACTCTGTTCATTATTTTCATTGTACAAAATGACAAACTGAAGCAGACTGGCTGTCTGACTTGTCAAAGGTCATATACAAAGTAAGCTGCAGAGTCAGAAGCTGATTTTGAAAACACAAGATAAAAATACTTAGGTATGATTTAACAGCAGCTTGGAAAAAGGGCTTTAGTTGGGAAAGGGAAAAAAAAAAAAGGAAAGAAAAAAGACCAGGTCCTCTAAATACCGTACTGAATGAGGAGACAAGGGTGAAATGTGAACGGTATTTGTGTAGGTTGCTAAGGGTACGACAAAGGAGAAAAAAGAGGGGAAAAAAGATTGATCAGATAAATCAGTGAGCTTGACATAAGAGTTTGGACTTGTGAAATGTGTTAAAGATTAGCCTGGAGACTGAGAGGACACAGGGGATGTCAGTGAAAGATAACAGTTAAGAGTTAGGAAAAGTTAGCAAGCTTTACCTTAGTTATAAGTGATCCAAGGCAACACACCATTTCAAACTGCTAAAATCTACAAATGACTGGCAAGTATGAGGACAGTGGGGCAAATCTGAGAAATACAGGAGAGAATGCAGTCCCAGATTTATAGTTATTCAGACTAATTGGGTTTACTGTAGCATAAACAAAATCAGGGTCACCTGAGATACTCACTGGTACTCAAGGGTGTTCTAGAATGGAGAACATAAAGAAATTAATCACATTTTGGTAGCAGTTCTGTAATGTTAAAAGCAGTTCTGCATTTTTATAACACTTCTCATGTAAACAGATTAAAAAAAAAAGTTTCCTAAGTTTTTTCTAAACTGCATTACTTCTCTCCAGGGTGAACTATTGTGGCTGTCTGCAACACAGAGAAGGCAAACGTTTGGAAGTATTGGCTGCATCTGACCAGAAATGAGAATTTAGGTCTTATAGCTGCGCACGGTGGAAGTGTGACACATGGTGGAAGAAGCGACATGTTTTATGGAAAGCACATTAGGTGATTGAGCCATCAAGGATATAACCCATCTGAAAACAAGAGAGACTCATTCTCAAGAAAAGAAGACAAGAAAACAAGAGAGACTTCTTCTTGGGGCTGCAGTAACACAGTTCAAATTGGGTAGTTCACAAGTGGGCTGCATCCAGACCAGACCGCCTAGGAAGGAGGGTTTATGATCTCTAGTACTACACTGAGAAACTGGGCTACAGTGGAATGAAAGGGGACAACTCTGCCACAAAGTTTTCCATGGTTTCTCTTCAATAGTATACCCAGCTCAACAAGGTTGCACATCTGCCCTTTGCTGAAAGCACAGAACAACGATATTGCCCCGTCCAAGTATATGATGTAATTTTGTAAGCACTCTCTTGTATGTGTGTTTGTTCTCAGTAGTGTAGCTCTTTCATCCAGTGCCACCACTTTCTTGGTATTCTGTGCACATTCAAAAGCCAGTCCAATTTAAATGCACCCCTGTTGTGATACCTTTATTTCTCGAATTCATTTTGAGTATGTGGGAAGGAATCATTGCAGCTTTTTGTTTTCAAATGGAATCTGATCTCTGTCAAGATCTTTGCTCAGGGCTTTCCATTAACAGCTTTTAGTTTACTAATCACCTCTTTTGAGCTTCAGGCATTAACCATTTATGTAATCAACGATAATACCTGGATAGGATCTTTTACATGTTAGATTGCTATTGTTTGCAAAGAGTGAAAAAATTGAGCTTGTTTAAGTGAGTGTCTGATGAGAAAATAAATTGTTAGCAAAGGAAGTAAAAACAGCCTATTTAGACTTTGATAGCAGCTGGAGCTGAATGCTTCATCAGAAGGTGTAAAATTTCCTTAGTATAAATAATTGTATCTCTTTATGCCAGAAGATTTCTTCCTTATTCAAACTGATGCTCATTTTATGCCAGGAAGCTTGAATACTAATAACCTTAATGTTCTTTGCAGTAACATTAATTAGGCTAACATTTTCCATCTACAAAATCAAAAACAACACAGTGTAGAACTTTACAATCTTAATAAAAAAATCAACCAGCTAGTGGGATACTGAGTCTCACCCCAATGCAAAACCCAATTGGTAGGTGTTATACCTGAGCTCAGATGCCTGCCTGCAGTTCAGACATCGCCGTGTTTAGGGCCAATGCTGAGGCAGTACTAACATGTCTGGCTGGACTCACGCTTCCCTGGTGTGGAAGCTGGTATTTCTGTATTTGCCTTGGGACATGTCCCCTAGATTTTCCTGTTACCCAGAAAATGGAGAGCCACAGAGCTGTATGGGATATATTACAAGTAGGGAAAAGAAGTGAGGTTAGAAGCTGTCTTTAAGACTTCAACAGTTATCTTTGTCTTCAGGTCTTCTTCTCCTTAGACTTCCTGCCTATCTCTAGAAGTCCCTGAGGTCCCTCTCTGCACTATTTCAGCCTCCCTCCTATGTTGGCTTTTAAGAGAAGCAGAGGGGTGTTCACTAGGCTTCAGCTGCCGGTTGCCTGACATCTTGCAGTGCAGCCATTTTGAGCACAATATACTCTAGGTACTTAAAAAACTGTTCAGAGTGTTGATTTTGCATCAGGCTTACAAGAAGTTGGTGAAAGTTTTCAGCTGGGACTCCTGTCTCCCGTCTAAGACTCATTGGAACTTGGAGGGGGAGAAGCATCAGGCTTGGATGCTTTTAGATGTTTTCTGGTGTGGCTGAAACATTCAGACATTCTCTAGAAGGACAATATTTGCTGTTATTTTAACACAGACCACTAAATGCAAAACCTTCTGTAAACTAAAAGCAGAATGACAGGAATTAGAATGCGCCATAACTTATAGGGGCTATAATAGTCCAACACTGACGTCTAGGCCGAGCCAGTGAAAAAAAATCCTAAAACTGGAATTTTAGAATGTGACAAACTTTCAACATGTAAGTAATTTTAATTAAGAGTTGGAATGCAGTACATGCTTATATGTAGAGGGTATTTTTCTGGCCTGGGGCCTAATATTTAGAGATTCCAGGTATCTAGCTACTCAGTGCAAGATCATAAAAGCTGCTGAAGCCTAGCATGGCTAATGGTGTAACTAAAATGAGATTAATTTCACCTAACATGGCTCTAATCCTCCTCTCTTTGAAATTAGTGATAAAACTTCTATTAACATCATGAACTGATAATCAACCAGAGGTATCCTGTTTTATTAGTAACTGAGACATTAAGAGATTAAGATTTTCAAAGTGATGAGAGCTTACTAAACTTTTCCCCTTATGAGATAGCTGAGAATTTTACTGCTGTATTTATAAGTGCCAAAATGCTTTGGAAACCTCCCTACATTGACTTAAATGCACCCAGTATGAGTGCAGAGCACCATGAAGTTTTGTGTCCTCTGCTTGACCTGTGCACATTTTCTGTCTCTCAGAGCACGCACTCCCTTGGGTCATACTATGTCCAATATATTCCAAAGGATATAGATAAGACAGTCTTTTTATATGGATTAAAACCCTTTTGCTTACAAAATTCCTTCCAAAATTTTAGACTGGGAAACTGCAATCAGAAAGGATCCAGACATATGCTTAAGGTGGATTCTTTCAGTGTGTGCAAAATACAACAAAGTAGATACTGGACAGGATTTTTGAATAGAGGTCACTGAAAAATAATAGCAGGGAACTGAGAAAGGAGATATTAATTGAGAAATATAAAAAGAGAGAGAGGAAAGAATTGTTTAATAGAGCACATATGTGCTGATGTTGTGCTTTATCCAGTAGAAATGAATAGGTTCTTTGGAGCCATAACAATTCACTGCAGATAAATACATACTCCAACAATTTAAGAATTGATGATTATTTACCCTCAGCCTGTTTACCTCCTACATACAACAGCAAAAAAGAATAGAGGCTATGGAACCATGTAGTCTCTGTGTGTGTGTGTGTGTGAGTGCATCAAAAGCAAACTCATGCACCAGTATACTTATTTAGCAAAGCTGAAGACATTGTTTTCCTGTGAAACATGTTTGCTGATGGAGTCTCTTATTTCTTCACATGTTCCCAGCCAAACAAATCAAGGCTTCATCAATACTTAGGTGAACTGAGATATAACAGAAAGAGGGAGCTAACAAAATGTATTTCATCTCGACCCTTCTGGAAACTGGTGAACCAGAGCTCAGACTAGCAAATTCCTAGGAACCACTGAGAAACAGCAGTTTTTTTCTAGCTTTAGTTGCCCCATGTCTATGCAGAGACTTCAGTGTTATACTAGGGGTCCCTGAGCTAGCCCAAATCATAGACCAGTGTTGCTGGAAGGATTGAGTCCTGCCCTGTTCTGTAGCCACCTGGCTTTCAAACTAAGTAAGAAGTTCTGCAGAGTAGACACAGTGTCGGAGCCAAGCCAGAAATATTTCTGTTGTTGACCACTTCACCAAGTGTATCGAAATTACTGCCATTAGTAGCGTTTCCAGATCCTGACAACACAGAGTTCAAGCTGGCAGAAGGGTGGGAGCCATTTGGGGTGCCACTTTCTTCCACTGCAGAGCTGGGATGTGAGAGCTTGTTCGTGTTAGACAGCTGGAGGGGTGACTGAAGGGTTTTATCTCACAGCACTTTGTGAAAGCAAAACCTGTTAATGCGTTGTGACTATCAAATCTGTGTGATCAGTCAAGGACACATTCAACACCTCATGGCCCTAGTTATAACAAGAAGGAAAACAAGGGAATGTGATTCTGTATTTTTGTGGTCTTTCCCCTAGATTATTGCATTTGCTGCTATAGTACTCTTGCCCTAACAATTCTTTAAGTCAGACCAGGGATTTTCATTCTGGTTTGTCACATTCTTTTTGCAGAGTTTATTTGATTATTTCCCCCATCAATTAAGATGATTTATAAATATGTTTTCTACTATGTGATCATGTTTGTCAAGTAAATTATTCATTACTTTTCCCTCAGCCAGCAAATTATTTGTGAACCATCATTTTCCCTTTTGTTTTTCAACCTGTTCAGACTTCTAAAATGGTGACAGTTTATATGCTTGATGAATGTGAGTTTTTCTTCCTTATAACTCTGTAAATCCCCAAATACACTTTTTATAGGTTGTAGGATTTATAGTTAGGTCCAGTCAAGCTTAGAAATGGACACATCTAAGACCCTAGCTTTAGTCTAAGTTATTACTGCATATTATATTCTGCAAAGATGAAGTATACTTTGCTGTTAGGTGCATATGATAGTTCAATGACTGCTAGTCTATTTTTGAACATAAAGATGTGAAATACCATTGGAGAAGGAGTAGACGTTAACTCTCAAACTTGCATAACGGTCACTCTAATACTAGTCCACTCACCCAATTTTCATTTGATGTCTCCTTTCCAGGGAGTCTTACAGCTTTGAATAACAAAGACTGAAAGATATATATTCACCTGCAATTCTGTAGCAGTTAATGTGATCTTGATGATTTTCAGTGTCCTGATTTAAGTTCCTGCCTTGGTCAAGTGGTGTAGGATCTGTCTAGTAGATGAATATCTACAAGATACATGAGTATCTACAAGATACAGCTATAAGACACATATTGGATGGTTGGCAGCAATGAAGTAAAATGACTGTGTTACGGATACCTTTGCTACAATTGCCGACCTACTTTGCAGAACTAGCAGTGGAAGATAAGAGGGGCAATAACCTGGTCAATAATACAACCAAGATTTGGTTGAGGCCTATAGGAACTTAAAATAGTAGGTGTTGTTATTTATCTGTAATCACTCATGGGATGTTAGGTATTGGCCTTGTGCCAGGTCCTAGGGGACAAGTGGTTGGCTCTCACAGAACATGGTCGTCATCAGCGCTTAATTGTTGACAGGTTAAATGGCGGGGCTGCATGGTGGGTGGTGGTAAGTCTGATTTGACCTTGGCATTGGTATAAATGTGCTGAGCCCTCAGGCAGCAGTAGGGTGCTGACCTGCTCGCAACA
This sequence comes from Apaloderma vittatum, assembly GCF_000703405.1. NCBI lineage: Eukaryota > Metazoa > Chordata > Aves > Trogoniformes > Trogonidae > Apaloderma > Apaloderma vittatum. The sequence goes on from NW_009720361.1 coordinate 27,114, forward strand.
GGGAGAGAAAGTGGCCTCGTACAAGTAAGTCAGAAGTGACGTAAGAAAAAAAATGGCTGGAATCAGTCATGCCTGCTCTGCATTTGATCTATGCATAAAGCAAGTGCCAAGCCCAAAACATTTTCAATAATTTAGATGTTTCTATTGTTCTTGCTACAGCTATTGTTTTTCTGTTCCTTCATGAAGCTGTTTTACAGTGAGCTACGTCTGTTTTTAACCTCTACCGCTACAGAGTTTATCTCCAGTGCTCATACGAGAATGTTAAAAGAGAATGACATGGGTGTGCATGTGGAAATGATCCGTAATCTTTAGCCTGCTATAGCAAAACTCTCTTATCTCAGGATGAGGGAGTAGGGAATGAAATTGGATTTCTTGCTCCTTATGACAGTTTCTTTAGCTGCACTGTGGTAGCCCCATTGGGTACGATATAGCACAGCTAACCTAAGCTGCTTTTCTAATTGGGGGCAGCTGCCTGTTTCTCTTCAAAACTGAGCAATATGAAAACGTTATGTATAAAATCTGCACTTTACATCTTGATTTATCATTTCCTGATTCACCATATGTAATTTTTTTCTCAATGTTTGTGCCTCAAAAGAGGCCCAAAGCAATGTGCCCAAGCAATAAACCCACCCTGGTATTTACACGAACAATACAAAGGGGTGTACTGCCATTGTGACCTTAGATTTTTTGCTGGAGAGATAGACCAAGAGCAGATGATTTGTTTCAGAATGAGTGACAGTGAATTAACCATGTACAGTGTGTCTTGCAACTGCCACAATGCATAACAGAGACTATGTTAACCCAAACTCTCAATAACACACAGAGCTCAATGGCATTAATAAGGGCAATCAGATATTTGCAGAGATGGAGCATGAGAGAGGGAAACTGCAGCCCGTGAACCTGCTTGTTGGAGGCAGTCCTCAGCCTGGTGCAATGCAGGGTGTTATTCTCCTTTCTGCTTCTTGAGGCAGTGTCTTTTGGGGCTTGTAACTATGAGATGAAAAAAGTGCAGCTTGATCTAGATCTAAGTCCTAAGTTAACCTATTCCCTCCCTTCTTGTCTTCTTCTCAAATCATCCCCGCTTTCACTTGTATGGATTGATGTGAATCCTTTGGTTTATCCCTTATGTCTCAGGCTATTTATTGAGAGTGACAGCCTTTCAACTTTTTCACTACTCCTTTGTGTTGCTATAGCAATGATGAGGCCTATTCCTGTCTGCTTAAATGTACTTTTAATTGCTTCAATAAATGTTCTTAGAAAAAATACAGTGAATGTTAATGTTATAGTTACGTTACATCACATGTAATAAGGGAGAGAAAAATAAGTGCTAGTGAAATCTAATCTTTGACTGGGTTTGAAGATAGTGATTTAACTTTTGGCACTCCACAATTTGGGCTGTGGCAGAGTTAATTTCTCAGGGTAAACATTTGTGTGCAGCTGAAACCATGGGCAATCAGGTACGTAGGGCTGGAAAGATCCACCTGTATCATTGAATTCAGTGCCTTACAATTGCAAATGACTGTACAATAGACATTTAGTGCAGATTGATGCACAGAACATCTGGATCACACAAAATTTGAGAAAAATGTCTCCAAATCTTCTAACAAAGTTACAACCTTCATGTGCAGGAAGAGAGCAAGGGACAGGGATATTGCTAATTTTCTTATTTCCATGATTATCCTACCGGACAGCCCAGGAAAAGTGTATGGCATGTCAATGAAATATATTATTAAAGGCCTCTGGGAGAACATTTCAGTGGCAGCTGCTTTTGTTTTTACATATGAGCTGTGAAATATGAGTTGGAATGCGGCATCTAGTTTCATCTGACGAGAGACTTGAAGTAGACCTGCACACTCAGTCTGATATCCAATATTTTTTTCTTGACACTGAATTGTGGAAAGGGACAGAAGAGAGCTGCAAAATTGGTTTGGATGTAGGAGAAAACATCCCGCAGTGAAAAAGCTACAGAGTCAGCATGTTCAGATTATTAGAAAAGCTTTAGAGAAAGCTTGAGAGGAGTGAATAAATATCTTCCTAAGGAGAAAATGCCAGATGCCAAAAGGGCCTTTTCTTTAACAGAGAGAGCTTAAAGACAGACTAATCAGACACAAAGAGAGTTTCCACCAAGTCTTCAGATGAGGGCTGGCACCTTTCTGGAGAAGTTGTTCAAGTCTTGCACAAGCTGATGGACAAAAAGTGGCAGCAGAAGGGGAAATTCTGCGATGTGTTATATACAGATACACCTACACCATGTTTATATACTCACATAAGCATACACACATACACACACACACACACAGACACACACAAACACTGGGAAAAGGCAGAAGTGATGATTTATTTGGTCTTTCTGGCTTTAGACTCTATGAACTCAAGGCGGTGGTCTGTGTGGCAGTATTGAGACTATTGTGGTTTATGAACTTCTTACAGACAACTTTTTAAAACAACAAGGGAAAAATCCAATTTTAGGTTTTGTTACTAAAGCTCTGCTAGATTCTAAAGCAATTATAAGAGAATTTGAATCTTGAACCAAAGTGTATAGGGGTTTACTTTGATACATGAAGGGAACATGGTATCCAGTAATGGAGCAATGATGGCATTTAAAACTTGAAGTGCACAAAATCCTTGTAAACAAGATAAAGGATGTGCTTTGGTTGCAAGAGTCATGCACTATGCCATTAGTGGAGTCTATCTGAATTTTAAAAAGTTAACATAACCTCTTCTTCTTGGAGGATATAGGAAATACATTTTTTAACAAATGGATTAAAGTCTATTAAGTAAAGGAAGTAACTAACCCATGGATAGAGTGTACAAAGGTGTATCTAAGCTTCATATGCTGGAGACAAAAATGTTCCAAAAAGTGTTTCCTAAAGAAATTCTACATATCCTATTCATCTTGTTGCTAATATCTGTAGTTAAGAGTATAAGAATTATAGAATCATAGAATGGTTTAGGTTGGAAGGGACCTTAAAGATAATCTAGTTGCAATCCCACTTGCCATGGGGTCTTCATGCAAAGTTTGTCTTTGTGAGGCTTTTAATTTTTTTAGTATTTATTATAAGTAATAAAGTGATAAACTTCATTTCTGCAAAGTGTTATTTCTCTGCCTTAGTCGTGTCTGAGTTTATTAACTGAGGTGAAATTAAAATGTTAAACTTATTTTATTCTGCAGAACTACAGTGTTTCCTATGATAATTTAATAATTTTCATGCTTTCCAAGGCTTTAGCACTGTTAATCTTGAATAATTCTTAGTGGCTGTTGATATTATAATGTAAAAACAGAGTTAACCAGTCTGAAAAGGTTTTATATGAAAGCATACAGAATCTCTTATAATAATTTAATAATTCTTATATTGCTAGTTAGAGGAAGAGACCTAATTAAAGAGCCATTTTAGGTAGTTTGCCAGCTCGCAGCCTGGTTGTGCTTTCCCATGGTACTGATTGCAGCCAGGTGAAGTGTAACTCCCCTGGCAGTGCAGTGCTCCCAGGTATGGGTTGAGACTGCCAAAAAAGGAGAGTCATTTATGATCTCCCCAGGATCCGCAGCATGAAAAAGATCTGTGAGGATGCAGAGAGTACCTGCCTATGTTAACAGGAGCTAACATGATGACTGCAAGTAGCTAATGTTGTATTGAACAGGGCTAATTTGATGAGTGTGGCATGAGCTATTTAATTTGCATTGAATCATCACCTGGCAGCTGCATCCTAACTGCTAAAAACAATGGGCGTCTAATAAATCACAGGAATGAAAGTGGCAGGGAAATCATGAGCTATTTAATTTGCATTGAATCATCACCTGGCAGCTGCATCCTAACTGCTAAAAACAATGGGCGTCTAATAAATCACAGGAATGAAAGTGGCAGGTAAATCTGGTGGCTACCGCAGAATTTGCAGTACATACTAATCCTAGGAAACCAGTTCTGAAGCAGACTGAATAAATGATGTTTAAAAATTTTGAGATACATTTTATGTGTTCATAAACAGTCTATCAAAAGCTTGGGAGGTTTTTAAACTTGTCCTTTATTATCAATTATTTCCTGAATCCTTTCTCTCAGTAATTCTTGACCTGTCACATAGTAGGCTAAGATGAGATTGTAGATGCTTTCATGATCAGTTCAGGAGTAATAAAAGTATATGTGTATTAAAGTAAAGCATACATTTTATGATGAACAGTCTCCTCCTGGTTAAATTTCTGTCCTTCTCTAATTTATGTTAATCCACTTCTTATTAATTTTGGAATAACTGCATCTGCTTAATAAAAGTTAAGAAAAAAATGAATATGGCAAATTTGTCTAGAAGCAAAGCATATGGACAAAATGTGTGGATCACAGATTTGGGTCTAGACCTGCTTCTGATATTATCTAACCACAAGAATGCATGAATCCCCATTATTTTTTACTGCCACTGCTTCCTCATATGTCAAATGAGAACAATGGTGATACTGGCCTCTTTTCTCACAAACTTTTAATTTTTAAGTGGATTTTATCCTTTGTTATTTGTCCCTGTAGCTGATGATTCACATAATCTGTGGGACTTAGCTAAAGGAACTGGATGCATTCTTTTTTGATGGCAGACTTTTGTTACTACTGTTATCATTTCTTGGTGTGGCTGAGCCCGAGTTTGTAAACTAAAATTTTGAGCCTGATATCAGACTTGGCTGGCTGTTCAACCAGGTTTCTATTTTGTGAGTTTCATGGAAATGTGAGGGATTGACTTGGGTAGAAAAAAAATTATATTTGTGTACCAGTGTATCCAGGTTTTTGGAAGGGCTTATGAGCTTTTGATTTCAAGTGCTTCAAGAGGATAATGATAGCAAAGTAACACTTCTGATAAAATTATTATTCAGTAAAATGGGCTTTTGGCTAAAGTTTATGTCCACCTTGAAAGCAGAAAACTTGGTCCAGTTTCCTCAAAAGACCTTAGAAAATACTGTTCTTACTGTGAGGTTGGAAAGTGGGATCACATCAGACAATGTGATGTGCAGTTGCTTGGAAATACTTTTACGGAGTTGGTATTTTTTTGAAAAACATTTGTTCATCAAAATATTCTGTAAGGAAAGATTGTTTGACAAAATCAAAGTTAAACCAAGAGCAGCTGAGAAGAAAGTCTTCATAAGCCTTTAGCTGTTTGGGACATGTGGCTTGGTGAAACTCAGCTCACTAGAAGTGGACAGTGCGTTGTGCCACAAACATAGTGCCTCCAAACCTTTGTTGACTGCTTGACTAGGAGCCTGAGTGTAGCTGCTGGGGACCCTCTGTACTGTGGAAATTGGAGGTTATGCCCCCCTCTCTATGGGTCCCAGGGAGTGGGCTGGGAGGGAGGGAAAAGGGAGCCTGGAACTGGTGCAGCTTGTGCTCACATTGAGGTTAAACAGAAGATATGGATCTCCAGGGTTATTACTCTGATATCACTCACTGCTATTAAGTTCACTTGAATAAGAGAAGAAAACCCACAGACAAATTATATTAAACCTTCACCACCTTAGTGCAATTTCTCTTTACTATTGTCATGTATTTTAATATAGTTCTGCTATACTTATTCTTATGCTTTTTCATTATAAACAGTTCAGCAGCGATCTCACACAGCCCTTTTTACATCTTCTCCACCACACGTACCCCTAGGAAACAAGCAGCTCTTCTTCCCTATTTTCTCTTGGTATACTATTTTAATAAATGAACCAGCAGACAGAATGTGATTCTTCACTGGACTGGATGTTAATATTTTCCGATGCAAATTAGCACTTTTGAATGGCTCGCTGCAAGTCACGCCCATCCAGCATAGAACTGGGCTGCGGAGACTCCTGTTGCTAAGCAGTGCTGTTGCTAGGCAGTGCACAGCCAGGGGTACCGCACTCCGAGCAGGTGAGATTGTTGTCTCTGTGTGTGTGTGTGTGTGAGAGAGCACATGCATATCTGTGCAGTCATGGCTGTTGCTCCCGGGGGCTTATGACCATGTGCCTGGGTGTCTCTGCACAGGTCCACAGCTCAGCTGTGCGGCCAACTTTTGCATCCCAGTTCACCCTCTGTGTTGTGCAAGAGAAGCATGTGGTTATAATTAGGTGAATGGTAACAAAACCTGGCAGGCTAAGCAGCCGTGAAACAGTGAGCTGTGGTTACAAGGGACTGCAAAAATTTTGGCCCATCTAGACTTGAAGCCCCCTCATCCTTTCACCACTCCAGAGTCTAGTGTTAGAAAATGTCATGTGCCGATTTTAGCTGCAATGTCTATACTTGAAAGCAAACAAAAAATCCAAACCCCACCCCCACCCAACACCTCTCTATTACATCGCTGAAAGTGCATTGTTTTTGGCTGAGCTGTGAGACTTGAGATCCAGACAAAAACATCTATTAACATTCTGAAAGCACATTTGGTGACTGCAGAACTATTTAACTCAATGCCTTGTCTAAATTCTGTTTATACAAATTGCATTGTTTCCCTAATCACCTCGGGTACTTCGCTTGGAAGACTTCCTACTTTTATGCATCAAGCTGTCAGGCATTACTTAGAAGATCTTCAAACTAAAAGACCGCTATTCTGTGTACCAGACAACTTAAGGAAAATGTATGCTAAATTACCTCAAAAGTCTCATAGCTCTAAGGGCACAGTTGATGATAACTCCTGCAGAAAAGTGTATTCTAGGCTAAGACCCCAGATTTCCTTCCCTTCCCAACCCTCAGTTACTTTAACCATGAGATGATTCAATTGCTAAACAGTTCATCACTATTTCTGCCTTAAGAACCCCGTAGAAAAAGTTTTGTGTCTATTGCTGGCAGCAAGTGTTGAGATCTGAATGCTGACAATGCTTTTAAGGGATAGGCCAGCTATACAGGTATATCAAGATGTCTTTGGAGAGTTGTATTGGATATGGAAAATAGGATAGACAGGGAATCTGGGCTGACCCATTTAGGGGATGGAAAAGCATTTGTGATTGAGAGGTGCACATACAGGGATATAAGCCTAGTTCTGTATTTTAATACGAATGAGTAAACAGTCAGCACTATAATAATCTCTAAGGCGTTTGATCCCAATAAACCATCTTAATCCTTAGGGCTATTCTGGCAGTAAGAGATAACTGCACAGAAGCAGAAGTGTTCTTAGCATAAAACTCACATATCTGTGTTTACTGTGAATGTTAGATGGTTTCAGACTTTTCTGCCCTCCTTCCCAAGACTGATGAGCTCTTCATCTGTGCAGTTTGCCAGCTCCCTACTTCACTAATAACAAGAGCCTTTCAATTTGGATTTTTATTGTTCCCAGCAAGGCCTAAGACAAAAGGAAAATCAAACCACAGAGAAATGCTTGGGACTGATACTTCCCTAGTGGCATGCCCTCTGCTTCAATAATGTTTCACTACAGATAAGACTATTTCTTTTTTTCCAGTAGCCATATATTTGGTGCTATGCTCTGTGGGAGGATGCACTTCCACATCTCTGCATTTAAGCCTCTGAGCTGAATGATTTTTGTGCCTATTGTCTCCTGGTTGCTGCATTGTCTTCAGTTGTCTGCATTGCAGACAAAGGGCTATGGCTCACAAGTGCGGAGGCAGTGAAGTGCTACAGGTTATTTAATTTGTTATGACTAAAGGCTGAATGATGGTTATGAATTAGGGAGAGCATGAGCACATCTTACCTCCAAAAAATGGGTAGTGCCACAGCAGATTATGTCACTGAATCATGTTCACACTTAGCCAACAACTTCAGGTAAAGCA
>NW_009720361.1:34852-80172 GCF_000703405.1 Apaloderma vittatum
GCGAACCCGCAGCCTGCCTGCTATGCAAGGCACAGGGCTCTGAGGGTTTTTTTTTTGAAGAATCTCCAAGTCTGCAATAGCTTCTTTGCTGTTGGAGTCCCAGAGCCTAAAGACACTCATCCCTGCCTAGTATCTCCTGAGGATACCTGCTGCTGCTGGTCTGGTGCTAGTGATCTTCCGGCATAGACTGTAAGGCAGAAATGAAACAGGGACTATTATTTATAGCTCATAAATCTCCTGAAAAAAAAAATAAATAAAGTTCTACTATTTTTTTTTTCATTGGTCAGTTACTTTGCAAAATCTTTCTTGATTAGTGAGTGAATGGCTATTAGGCTTTGAGTCAGCTCAACGTTACTTGCTATGTAAGTTGAAGTAAATATTTTCTCCCTCACAAATGACATTATTGCTTGTACTCTTTAGTACAAGTGTTGCCATAAAATAGCATTAAAATCATACATATGAATTTGCATTGTAGAATGTAGTATGCATTTGTATTTTAAGCACTTCAAAGCTTGGACCTGGGATTTGAGTTTCCCTCACAGTTATGCAAATGACAGTGCTGAACATGACAGCAAAAGCATTAACCTAGCTGGGAACTGCATGAAGTGAGGCAAAAAACCCCATTTTGCATCTGTGTTTCACATTTAGACATAGCTTTACATTGCTTTTGGAAACAAGCATTTCTAGTTCTACTTCATACTGTCTGACAAGAACTTGCAAGAATTTTAACTTAGACTAAGCTATGAGATATAATTGCACAGGAGGTAATGTAGGAAATGGCCCTTAGCACATGGGATTCATTATGTCATGTAATTGGTTGGGATGCTGTGGAGGAAAGTATAGATCCTTTAAATTATGTGAGGAAAACCAGGCATGGGACTACAGTTGACTTCAGAGTTGAACATACTTTTTCTTTAGAGCTTTCGGTGGTAACTTTGTTCTGCAGTCATTGCACTGCTGAGATTTACTAAAGTGCTGCTAGAATGCTCTCTGAAATCAGTGGCAAAGCATTTCATGACTTCCATGGTAAGTGCTCAGGCTGCAACACCTTTTAGTGCTAAACAGTAAAGTTTTATGTCTGATGTGTTCACTCTGTACGTGTATGTTAAGTGCAACAGCTCAGTTGATGAACTGGGCTTGCGTTTATTCAGATACACTGCATATGCATTTTATTTTCTTCCATTGCTCCAAGAAAATGGGTCAATGAGAAAGCAATAATAGGAAGTGCAATCATATTATTGAAATCACATTATATGAAAATAAGATTCTTAAATCTATTTATAGGTCCCTTTCTGTAGAAGAAATCTTCACATTATGTCCACTGAAAATGAGTCCCATTTTTAAGGCCCCAGAGTTCTCAGGAGAACTAAGTCTAGGCTTTTGAGAATTTACTATACACTCAATAGTTTTGTTAGCAAGGCGTTGAGGGCATAGAAACAGCCCTCCAAAACCTTCCTTTGTTACCAAGTAAGCCATTAAAGTGCATATCATCATCATTTTTCTTTTAGATCATAATGTGGCTAATATTTTTAAAAATAGTGAACACCATGAAGTAAGGATTAAAAAAAACCCCAAAAAGCCCAAACAGTTTTAAAAGCAAACCTTGCAGAGATCTGTGGAATGGGAGCACTCTCTGTTTACTGTAAGGGAAGCTTTACCACAAGCTCCAAAGGAAATTACAGTAGGTTCTGAATATTTGTAATAGTTATAACCCAATTTATCCAAATAACAAGATCTTTGTTAGCTAAAATCTTGGCAACACTACGCAATTCAGGGCAGGCTGTGAAAGGTAGCAATCAATATCAGCTCCCACTGACCCAGGAGTTGACAGGTGGTATGACATTTAGTCTTACTTCCTATAATTAGGTGTAATGAAATTGTGTTGTCATTTATGTTATCATAATTGATAAAAAAATTTGTTTATACCAAATATTACAGAGGCAGGCAGTAAAATTAGACTCTGTCAGACTAGAAGTTGCTTTGGGTGTTCAAATGCATGCTTGTGCCCAAGTCTTTACCAATATATATAGAAAAGGGACATTTTAAACAGTTGATAACCTTATACTTTCCATTCTAAAATAGTTGTTTAAAAGCGGTTTGTTCTCTTCTTAGAAACTCCTGTATTTCCATTTGCTCTTGATATTTGAAAGCCATCTCTTGATTTGGAGAAGCTAAAGAGAATGGGAGGACTGGATGTTTTCTACCTCTGGGAGCACCACAGTGTGCTTTGGATGCCTGAGTACAGAGTGAGGGAGTCCAGACGTTTTGAGGGTTAATTTTGTTACAACCATGGATTTTTCTTTGTAGCCACAGGCAAGTCTCTTTCTCTTAGTTTCCATCCATGCACAGAGGAGATACTAGCCTCAGCTCACAAGGAAACTATGGATGTAAATTAATGTTTGTGACTCAGGGAACAGGCAGAATCAATCATCCAATATGATGCAGAGGAAGTGTTAGAGATCAAATAGTCCTACTGAAAGCGTGTCCTGCTCTTCATGCATGAGTAAGGTTGGGCTTCTAGGGGAGAAAACTGATGCAAGTAAACGCTAGTTAAAAAAAATCTAGTCAAAAAGTGGAGGAAAGAACTTGACTCAAGTTACATAAACACCCTTAGCCCTGGCACAGCTCAGCTTGTGCATTCTTGGCTTTAGAAATCAAAATCCTGTTCTTCACCTGCTTTACTAGGTCCATGGCTGTGTGCTGCATGCATGCTGTCTTTCCCTCTTCATATGCTCTTACAAATAGCCCTTGGAAACGGTTTCTCAGAAGGCGGGTTCTTCATCAGCCTGTGAATAATCCTTCCATTTACCTCTTTTCCCATTCTACTAAAGATTTGCTGTTACCATCACTTTATAGTATGAGCTGCAAATTACTGGGCCAAGCTGTGAGACTGAGAATTGCAAAAAAACATTTGAACCACAGAAGTAATTCAGATACCATTACTGATGGTTTTCAGAGCCTTCACTTTTCCCGTTTCCACTTTTGTTTCCATGGTGTGATTCAGTTTTGTGGTCCAGTGTTTTAACACTTTATGTAACTACTCTTGAAATACAAATTCTCTCTGAGTGAATTTTTTCATAGTGTTCCAAAGGCTTTAGCAGCATGATTGCAGATATCTATTTTTTAAAAAAATATTTTCCAGTGAGTTTAATTTTCCATATGCAACAGCCAAAGCGCTTAGGCATAGTGCCCATCTTATGAGCCACTGAAGAAAAGTGTACCTAATTTTTTCCCAGCTGCTTGCTCAGGAATTTGCTGACTCCATGGGGACATTGCCCTTTGGTTGTCTTCTATAAACATGAGGACAAAAGAAATGTGTGGCATGGTAGATGAAAACTCTTGGTGAGTGGCTTTAAATTGTGCTTGCTGGCAGGAGTACAGGTGTGTGGTTCTGTTAGGTTTGTACAAGGTATGGAATTGTGCAGCGTTTTTTTTGTTTGTTTTGTTTTCTGCTTCATTTGAATTTGAGGAAATAACGTACTCTTGCAGTCCATCCTAGCACGTTGAAATGGACTTCACACCAGGTACTTTACAGCAGACCTAAGCTATCTTTCATTTTGATGACCACTTGGAAGGTAGATGAGTTCTATAAACCCCATGTAAGGGAGAGAGAGCAGAACCCTGTCCACCAGTTGCCTACATCATTTGGTACTGCAAAAGCCAGAGCAATTAACCATAGCTAATTAATTTACTTGACCACCATGCAGAAATGGCCTCAATTTTTAAAGGTACAGTTGCAAGAAAAAGTACGTGAACTTTCTGGATTTTCATTATTATTTTCATTATTATTTTAGGCATATTCTATTTGTCAATATTCTTGACTTAGATGACGGTTAGATCACATTTTATGACAAATTAATGCAGAACATGATGAAATTCCAAAAGGTTCACATACTTTTTCTTGCAACTGTATTTATGTAGCTGTTTTTTTCCCTATTTTCAATAAGAGTTAGCCACCTTAATTCCTTAAAGAAAATAAGCCCTTTTTCACCTATATGCAATCCAACATAATCTCTTGCGTGTGTGTGCTCTGTTCCTCCATCATGCAATTCATGCGCCCAAATTACAAAAACAGAATCCCTGCAAACCCATCATTTAATGAAAATGTACCTTGAATGGCACTGTATTTGCTCATCTGTGAAAGAAAACACAAGCAGCCTCACCAGAGAAAGGGGATCATCAGGAACACTTGGGAACAGGCAGCAGGCAATAGTCCTTTTTCTCCTGCTAGCATCTCTGATCAACCAAGAAGATCTTGTGATGCTGAGAGCCGGAAGGCAAGTCTTGTGGCCTTTCCATCTCATTGTCACCACTTGCATATGCGGAAGCAGTGATTTCTTCTGCGATATGAGAAACATCTTCTAGGGAGCCAGTGCTAATCTTGGCAGCTAGGGATGATGGATCATAAAATGAGAACAGCTGCATGTAACATTCTGTATGTGTTCACAGGGCAACTTTAGAGGACTTTGTGACTTTTGCTTGCCTTTTTCAGACTGATAGCTTTAAAAACTGCTTCTCCATAAAAGTAATGTGCTTAGCTTTGGCTAAGTGTCAAGTCACAGCCGTTAATTATAATTCATGTGTCTTTGCCTTCCTTGGGAGTCATGAGTACCTTGTAACTGAAGGTACTTCCACTGTGGAATTGAGAGGGAGGGATATTTGGGTTTTAATCATTATCACAAAACTATCTGATGAATATTTTCTCACTTCCTGGTGAAGAAAAGTAGCCAGCCATGGCAACAGCAGAAGAGATAAGCATCTCCACCCTCCAGCCCAGAGGCATGGACAGAAATATTGTTTACAATGAGGGTGGTCACACTAGATCAGGTTGCCCAGAGAGACTGTGGAGTTTACATGTGGAGATATTCAAAACCTGACTGGGCACAGTCCTAGGAAACCTGCTGTGGCTGACCCTGCTTTGGGGAGGTAGTGCTTGGATTAGATGACCTCCAGAGGTCCCTTTCAACCTCAACAGCTGTGATCAGCCAAAGATAGACAATAACCACAAGCTCTTCTCCCTGACACTTTCATTTAGCCTAAGTAATAAAACGGCGATTAGGTTACAGAGAAAATAATAAAAAAAAAAGAGTGACGATAGCCAGAGGGTTAGGGTAAATCAAGTTGAAATTACTTGCTTCACATAATATTTCAGAACGATGTGAAGTATAATAGGTTTCAAGAAAAGCACTAAGGGTAAAAAAAAAAAAAAAGGCAGCTTTTCTCAGAACGCCAACTGCTTGGTGCTAAGGAAATTTTCTGCAATATTAGAAGTGGCAGTTAAGTTCAGACCTAGATCTCCCACATGCCAGCTGGCTGCTCCAGTACTGGGAATATTAGGTATCAGTCATCAGCCCGTAATTTCATATTTTAGGAGGGAAATGAGAGTGGAGTTTAGACCAGAACCTGTGGTTTTGACACTTGTGAGGATCTGAAGACTGTAAAAATACAATTCATAGAAGAACTGAAAACAATAAAGAAAAACACCAAACCTCACATGTACATACATATACATATTCTCACCCATGCAAACATGTGAGAAAAAACAATGCAGAAAATCATAGGGAATCCTGAACAGTTTATCCTGAGTCTAATTTGGTTGTAAATGAAAACTGTGGAAAACACTGCTCCAAAGAGCTGTGGACTCTGCCTAGGGAAAAAACATAAATAAAAAAGAAAAGGAAAGGTGAAGTCATCCTTAGTTGGAAAAGAGCGAGCTGTGAAAGTTACATCTTGCAAGTAGCTTGGGAAGATCCAATCTGAAAAAAAAATATTGCTACTGTGAGCTGAAGATTTGCACAACTTCCTAAAGACAAGGTATGGGCATTTTTGTGTGATGACCAGAGTAATAAAAAGTTAAAATGCCCAGTAGGACAACACATGGTTGTCCAGACAGCAGCTAGCTGTGGTTGAGTTTTTTGGGAACCTCAGAGCTCAGAGAAGGGAGTGAATACTCAGATCATCTATTTTAGTTACCTAAGTCTGATCCATAGCACCTAAAGTAAGTAAACTATGTTCCTTAGGTAGTGCATGGAAAGTCATAGAGAAGTGCAACAGACCTAAGTTAGAGCCTCATATAAAACGATGGGAACACTTTCCCGTATCAAATTGGCTAGCCAAATCCCCAACAGGATTCAAAGGCTGCAGGACATCAGACATAGAGTCCTGGCCACAGAAGAGGAATCTAAAATTCCATAAACGTTGGGGGAGGAGCTACACATTTCAAAAGGAAACTGAACACCGGCAGCACATTAGAGAGGGCATACTAAGTCAGTGTCCCAGGAATGCTTTTAGCCGAGGTCACTGAAACCCATGTTCCAGAGAACTACTCTTTACCCCACCAAGGTGGTGGCGGGGTACAAGGGCTTGGAACTAGTGTGAGGTAGATCCCACACTCAAGTTGTGTTTATGTCTCTGCAAAGGAAAAAATTACAATTCATTGGACTAATGAAAGAATGTAAACACTAACATGATTCTGTAATCTGGTAGCTAGACACTCCCATGGGATGGGCGATACCTGCTTCACAGACTACTTCTCACTTTTAAAGGTTTGGAATTTCCCTGAAGTCTTTTGGAAATAAAAACCCAGCAACATCCGGGGTTTTGGGAAGAACATTTTATTGCTAAGCATATCTTTAAACAAAATGCAAATAAGAAAAGAAAAAGAATCAAAAAGGAAGAAGAAAAGGAAAGGGAAAAAAGCAATAACATCACGATAACTTAAATAAAAATTCTTAAGGTTGTCCATAAAGCAACAGGGATATGGTAGAAGCCCACATACAGAAATGCACATGTTCCCAAAAACTGTCCAATAGAAACTTACACAAAAAAAGGAAAGTGTAAATCATTTTCCCTTAACTTAAAAAAGGAAAGCAAAAAGGAAAGGAAGAAAGAAAGCAGGAAATCATTTCACAAGACTCCAAGACTCCAAGAACAGCAATCTTTTACAGACATCAAGATATAATCAACTTTATATAGTTTCGGCCAGTTAAGTCATCTAAAATCGTGCTTTCATACCTTTTTAAAACCTGTCTTTTTTTTTTCTTTTTAGTATAAAAAATAAAAAAGGAAAAAAAAGCTCAACCTTGCGCACACGCACACGCACCACACACACGCACACATACACGCACTGAAAATATTTGTTAACATGAAAGCATCTTCTCTAAATCCTTGAGAAGGCTGTTTTGTTTTGAATTTAAGTTCCCATGTGCGTGTGTGTATTTGATGACACTTCTTCAAAGTCAAATATTCATGCGACTTATAAACACCAGCAAGAGTAGATTTCTAAACCTAAACAGCTGATTAGTTTTCATCCGTATACAGAAAAAGTGTACATGTCTGATATTCCAGAGTTCTCAATACATCTTGTTTTTTGCTGTTTTCCTCTCTGTCTCTCTCTCCCTCATTTGCTTTTTTTGCACGATAGGCATGGCCCTCAAACAGCCTGGTGATTTTTTTCTATACAGTGAGATAATCCTTTTAACAATAACTGGGAAAATGTATAAACCAAACAACCAAATTAAATAACTTAAATAAAACCAAAAGACATTCCCAATTTAACCATAAAATAGTATATACACCATCAGGGTATCCATATAGAAATTATACTACCAAAAAAAAGAGTAGTAAAATATGTAAACAAAATTTCAGATTTTTTTTTTCTGACACAGTTAACTGTGACAAAGCTAAAACACACACTCTCTTCACATTTTAAGGTTTGCTTTTGTTGTCTGTTTCATTTTACTTTGTTCTTCAAGAACATTCTCATTCCACATTAAGACCACAACAGAACTTCTGTTCCAGTCGTCCCATCAAACATACCATGATAAATATATCTGTGTGTATATATATATATTATATTATTAAATTCCTTTTTCTTTATTATTTTTTTGTGTGTCACAGCAGCTTTATTTTCTTTTATATAAAAGAGAAGGAAAAGGGAGAATAGGGCAAATGGAAAGACAGAGATGCTCTGAAATGACAAGCTACAAAATTAAAATATTACATATGAAAAACAGTTTTGTCCAAAAAAACTATGTATTTTGCATTCTTATACAAGTGTTTAGCTTTTCTGACATTTATGGGTTTTGTCACAAGTTGAACTCCAGTAGTGTCTTTCTGATCTTTGTTAAACTGATTTTTTATTATTTTTTGCATGCATTGCAATCAGTCACAGAACCAGAACCCAGAGGAAGGCTCCTTTATTTTTGCATGATATATTCAGCTCAGAATGGTTAACCACTTTTTAAGCATTCTTTTTTGAATCTTCAAATCCCTTTAACCGTAGTTTGGCTCTGCTAATGCATACTAGGTGACATTCTCAAATAAAGTCACTGACTGATCAGAACAGACCCAAAACCATCTATTCTTCAGTTTGATTGCAAATACTGGAGCCAGATCCAAGGGAACCAGCTTTCCACGATAATTTTCTTCAGCACCACCCATCAGACACTGTCACTGCGTTGTTAGCAAACAACTTACTGCAAGACGACGGATTCTAGAGACAACACAACCAGATATGCAGAGTAAACACCATGGGTAGCTTTTGAGTTCATGTATGGCAATAGTCTCTCTTTATTTATTATTTGGGGGTTTTTTGTTTTTTTTTTCCCCGAGATTTCTTCTCAACTCATGTCCTGCTTCAACCCCCCACACTGTTCCTCTCCACCCTTCCCTCCCACACCCCAAAGTAACCAAAATAAAAGCCAAACAAAAAACAAACCATGAAACAAACCAAAACCAAACCAAAAAACCAACAATCTCCAAAATTATTTATTCCCCTCCTCCAATCTCGAAAAATTATATGTATGCTGGACACGGCCAGATCAGTTTGTTCAATATTTTTTTTGTTGGTTAATAGTTTGCTTTTTTTCTTTTTCCTTCCTTTTTTTTTTTAAATAAGTAAACTGAAAAATTATTGATACAGTCAAGGATCACGAACATTGTTAGAGACTCACTTGGAGATATGAAACAAGTAAGCCATGAAGTCTTCTACCTTTGCAGAAAGTTCAGCGGAGGAGGAGATTTGGAGACGTCCAAGTTCACTAACAGGGCAGAGCTGTGCGCGCCATCTCCAGAACGCTAAGTGTGCTTTATAATACATTAGGACAGAGTTTGCTGACTTCAAGCGATGACTGAGATATTAACAGTCACTGCTGAATAAATTTTTTTCCCAATACTTTTTCCCACAAACGATATCTCCCAATCTCGTTCGCTGCAATGGTTCTGATATTTCAGTTAAATCTCATTAAGTATTTATATATTTATATATAAATAAGTATTCTTTTTTACACATAATACTCTTTGTCCTTGTTTTTCTGTTTCTTGTGGCCGCTCTTTGAGCTCTGCTGCTTCTCCTTCACGAGCGTGCCGTTGCTCTGGGCTGAGTTGCTGATGTAGTTCCGCGTCTCGTCCACCTGATAGGACCCCTCGTCCCTGTTCCTGTACTTGTACATGGCATACAGGAGGATGAGGATGCAGAGGGCGGCAGCAGCCACAATGCCGACGACCATCCCCGTTGTGCTGCTCGACTCACGGACCACCTCTGAGGCCCCCGGAACCCGTCTGATTCCTGGCTCCGTGGGGTTTGCTGTGGGCACATTACGGAACATGGGGGAAGTGATTAGCGGGCTCTTCAGCTTTGTGCTGTCTAGCTCATAGGCAGTGGGCAACGGAAGCAAGACTATGTCAGGCTGGGGTTTGAGCTCACGGTTATTCATTTTGCCGGCTGGCAATTTGGGCACCATCCCAGTCGAGGACGAAGCTGTGGAGCGGATCAGCTCAGGGGACAAAGACGTGGTAGTAGTCCTACCAGTTTCGGAGACTTTGTTAGGTCTAAAGTCCTTGGATTCCCACTTGGGTGCGTGTGCTTTGTAGCCACCTTCGAAGATTGAAGTGGAAAGACTCTTATCTGTTACCAAGGAGAAGGTGGTGTAAAAATCTTCATCATCAGTAGGGGGCAGGTTAGAGTCAAAGGTTTCCCCTGAGCCATACCCAGATATCACCAAGCCATCATCATCACAACCATCGCTGCCTTGGTCCGACAAGCAAGGTAACCCCGCCTCAGAGGTCATGGACAGGGAATCTTTGGTGGTCTCAATAATGGTGAGGAGGGGGCGAAAGGTAGGGGGAAGTGTAATGAAAGGTGCACGAGTAGCAATAGGAGGGATATCTAAAGGGTCTTCTACAAGTAGAGGGATAACTAATTCACCTCCTGGGATGGAAAAGAGAAAGAAAAAAGAAGATTAGTACATTTTAATGACACAATTCACCATTTTCAATTCACTTAACTCAAGGGCAAGAGAGGATCTGGGCATTACCAAAAAGTGTGAAGGATCAGGTTTGTTGCCCTAACTACACTACCAACATACTTTCCTAGGGGCACCTTTCATTGTTCCCTCCCCCACTGCTTTGATGTTGGGGAACTGCCTGTTCCACTTCCTCTTTCTTTCAGCCTGTGCTAGCTATGTTCAGTGAAATACTCTGAATTCTTTGGGACCCCAAGTTTCTGATTGCTGAAGATACTCTCAAGTGACTCTGTGGACATCTATTTTTGGTAGTGATCTTTTTTAGACATTTGGTTACATGCCTGTTTAAATTAATTATTTTAGACTTCCATAGAGCTGTGTTCTCTTGGATGGATTTTACTACTCATCTTGCCAGTTTCTCCTCTTCTGATTCTTTTAATTTAAAATAATACTGGTATTTCTTCTCTGCCATTCAAGTTTGCTCACCTTCCATAGCAGTTTATAAGGCCTTTCCCATTCATCTATTTCATCTTGATTGTTGCTTGGTTTTTAAATTGTGGAAAAATGCACAAAAGTGAGAGAGGGAAAAAGAACCAGGTACTTACTGATGTTCATGAAGGTACTCAGTGCTCGTTCATCTTTTTAACCTTTCTTTACCATTCTGTTCGACACTAGGGATCCCCCTTTCCTTGCATCTTTTAGGGCTATACTATCTTCATCTTCAGTTCTTCTTGATATTTTTTTACTATAATTTGATTAAAAATTAAGATAGACTTTATTGTGATTGATGATATAACTGAATAAGGACTCTGGTGACCCAGATTGCCACTTGAGCCCAGGAGTGTACTGCAGAAGTAACTTCTACTGTTACTTCTCGATATGTAGATAGCTGTGATCAGTGCTACTTTTTCCTAACTTGATGGCTACCTGTCTACAAAGGACTAAAAATGAAGTAGATTTATGGTCTACTCTTGAAGCCGAACGATGAAGCTATAGCTATAACATTTTTACCTTACCACGGCATTAAGCTACAACTGAAACAAGGAAATCAGAGCATCATTTCTTAGATTTGGCTTCTGAGCAGCAATGTTGCTACTTTTAGGGCAGTAGTCCCATTTCGTCTATGTATTGTAACATGACGGTACTTCTACTTTTGAGGCTATGGTTAATTAACACTCCACTGTTTTAGTCTGACGTGGAAGTATAAATAATTTATCTAATTTATTGAGTTCAGATTATAGAGTCAGCAGCTGACATACAGGTCGCTAATGCTTTTTTAGTGTAAGCAATATCGCTTTTGGAAGTCTATGTATAAATTCCCCCTCAGGTAGTTTTTCTTTGGCTAGGTACTTAAGTTAGTTGCTTTAAATATAAACTGAAGAGTTCATCTGACACCACGAGTAGTCACCTAGATTTCTTGGAAGGCGTGCAACTCAGTAAGAAGTATTTCTAATGCAGAGGAAATCTTGATTTATATTCACCATTGCTTAAGGAAAGAACTGCAAAGGATATTTTAGCTTCTAAATAAAGCATTGTGGCTTTTCCTTATGAATTCATAACTGCTAATGAACAGTTTGGTCAAAATTCTGCTCCCTCCTACCTACACTATATATTACATGCCCTTGTTTCCCATTGAATACTGCTAGTAATGTCCATGGCAGTTTTATAAAGAATATCATCTAAAATCATAATCCCTTTAAAATTTATTTGGAAAGAAATATATTTGAACAAATTACACATTGAAGATAGCAATATACTGAAAAAGGTACTTAAGAGTTTGATTAAATCTGGATAGCTGAATTAGCAATATGGCTTATTCTTATCCTTAATGAGAAACTAAGTGGTGACACAGTTTAATCAATTGAAACAGTCAGATTCATCTCAGAGTTACCATGGTATAAATTAGGACGAAAGAGGAAATGTGGTACTTCCCATACTTTCATACAAAGTTAGTTTTAAGCTAAGGTATAAAGGGCCAATTTGAATATGTTGTTTCATTTTTCTGAGTTTCCTCAGCACATTCATATCACTTTTGATACAGGATAGAGGATGAAGAAATAAGTATCACGTGTAAAATAATGCCAATCTTCAAAAAAATTATGTAAAAAGCAGAAAGTGTAGTCCACCAAATAGCTACACAGCATTTTATGTTCATGCAACTGAGCTGTTTTCTGTGCAATGTAGAAACTAGAGCATGTAATATGATTTATATATGTCCAGAAGCCCTATCCGTGGCTAGAGAAGGGCATGTCTAATCTATGAAAACAGGTGGTATCACGATAAACTTGGAGTATGCCTCAAAGGAAAAGATCATCTGTGAGTCTGGTAAAAAAAAATAATAGAAAAAAGCATTTAAGCGTGCATTACATCTGATTAAATGAGTGGGGAATTAAATTCCAGAAAGTGAGCGATAGGTAGTGTCCCTTTAAATGATTTTTTTAAGATCAGTGTTCTGCTGTTATAAAGCAGTATTCATCTCTGATTTGCATTCACCATCTGTGACACCCAACTGGAAAAAACAATCAGTTTGGCAGCTTTTAATTGCTCAATTGAAGTGCCTTTGTTTTTAAACCTGGTACACTGGCACACAGCAGCAATAACAGGTGATCTGCCACCCACTGGGCAATTATTTTGGTCCTGTTAATGATTAATTTTCTTGAAAGAATTAGATATATCTTATATTTAATATGAAGATCTTTCTTTTGCCCCAGTAATGCTTGCCTTTAAAACTAGGTCATAGTTCTACAGTTTTTGTTGCTGTTGAGGGCTTGAGCCAATGATCAAGACTGCTATAACTAAATACAATAACGGTCTTCCTGAAATATTAAGAAAAGTTGATGGAGTTGCTATTTTAAGTGGGGTTTCACATAAGTAATGGAGAGCAGATTGGAGTTTTTAGATTCTAGCAAGTCTGTTGGATGGAAGATAATAGGACAGAATTAGGAATGAGTTTTACTAAGTTTTAATCTCACAACTTATGTGAGAAGAGAAATAACTTTTCTGACAGGAAGATTGGATTAATTTTGTTTTCCAATTAAATTATTTAATCTCATCTCTAGTTTTATTCTAAATTATCCAATGATCCATACTATATGCATCTCTATACTAAAGAAATAGAGACTTTTTCAGGTCCTTCATTAGGAATCAGTTCTCCATCAAGGAGTTAATTATTTACATTTACTTGAGACAACATACATTTGGCGAATATAGAGAGAGATGACTGTAAGGGTGGTGATGATGCTTTGAATTTTTATTTTTCTTTCTGTCTGTAATGGAAGAAATTGTGAGACTGAAAAATACAAACCTGTGTGGGAGAAGTTAATTCAGAAAAAACACTTTAGGTATCAAACCTGCCTTGTTTTATCGCCAGGTGTCTATGCAAAAATCACAGCAAGCTAAAGCTGTAGGTCTAATAGGATGCAAGCACAATGAATACTTCTTGGGGTATATGATTTATAGAGGATTTAAAGCATCCTCTAAAATTGCATTATAAAAAAGCCACTCAGTCTAAAAGAAATGTGTTATTTAAGGAGAGTGGGGAAGGTAAATTCTGAAAAGCTCCCAGGAAAGTGTGAGAAACGTGATCACCAGTATCTATGAAGGGAAGCAAGTGCAAACTTTCATATCGTACCTGCAAACAACTCTTATTACTGATACTACATTTCTACTCGTAAGAGACACAAGAGGGAGTCTGATGACAGGCAGATGATAAGTGTGCGTGTAGGGGAACCATCTGTCACAAAACGACAGCCAAGGCAGCAGGAAGCTGCCTGGAGCCAGTGGGCTTTTGATGGAGAAGTGGTGCCTCTTGCCCAGGGCCCCAAGTTGGTTTAAAGGCAAGCGCGAAAAGATTTAAAAGACAAAGTGCCACTCAGTTGCTAAGAATATCTTGTGCGGGATTTGGATCCTGAAGGGCTTGCTGTGGAAGGCAAGTGTTTTGAATATTTGGATCTCTAGAAATGGCTAAAGAGAAGCCCCTGAAAAACCCTACATGGCAATTTGGAAGGGAAAGACATTTGAGACAGGTTTTAGCTTTGTATTTGCCTATCTAAAACTTTCATTTTCTCACAATATCTACTATTTTTTGAGTCACAAAATTAATGCTTTGCAGCCTTGATTAAAACTTGAAGTTTTAATTTCCAAATTGTTCTGTGCTAAAAAAAAATGGCATGGCTGCCACCCAGTTTGAAACACGGCTTCAAAAGACATATTTCTATGAGACATAGGTTCTGTTTGTGGATGAGATAGGCTGTTTCCTGGTAGTTACAGGTTTCTTTCCTATTTTATTTTTGTTGGCTGCTAAGCACCAGTTACCAGTGTTGACTGTTATGCTGCAAGTTCAAGATTACTTTAGCAATCCAAAGATTTCAGAAGGACTTTCTAGATTTATTTGTCACCTACACTGTGCTTTTTCTCCTAATCTGGGAATGGATGTTTCCCAAACAGAAATACGTTTTTTAAAAAACTTCTGTTAACAAAATAATGCCAAAGAATTAAACAGAAGGGAAACATAAAATGGTTTCCTCTGCAGTGATATAGATGCAAAATTAGTTTGCCCATCAGCAGTGTAGTTGCAAGAAAAAATTACTGAACAGCCAGGTGGAAGTAGCACTGAGAGAACTGTGATCTGCGAGGTAGGAAACCTTCTACTGAGCAGCCCAGTGCTCTGCTTGGCCTTCTCATTCCACAGAGCAAACACAGCGTGCACATATTCCTTAAAAGTTAGCCTTTAAATCTAGCACATATACTATTTTCATGGAGTTGTGTTTTTCTTTAAACTACCAAGGTCATTTGGGATATAAAAGGTCTACTTTAGCCTTGGAGCTGCCCTGCTTTTTGCTTTATAAGCGTATTTATAGATATATAATTCATACCTCTGGGGCTGATCTCCAGTAAGAGTTCTCTGCCACTGGAAAAGACAGAGTGTTAAAAATTTAAGAGAAGTCTTATGAACTGTGAGGATGTTGTGGGTGAGCCATGAATGCAGAGGGCACCATAAAAAAAGGGAAAAAAATAACAACCTGAAAGACTGTAGCAGACAACAGCTTTCATCTTTAAAGCCACAACTACTTCACTGGAGTCTCAGGCATCAAACTGATACTGGAAAAAAGGCACAAAAAATGAAGCCTGAAAGATTAATCTTCTTCTGATGATGTTAAGGGACACACCCTTATAATTTCTCTCTTCTCCAGCTGTGGCTGAAGAGCTTTTAAATGCCACCCATAAAGGCTGCACAATTCCTCCATTTCTGCAGGCGCTTGGAATTCTGCATCCAACATTTGTCATTGCCATTTTACTCTGCTGTTCCTCTGAAGTGTGTTTCCACTTCCAGTATGAAATACTTGCCACAAAAAATAATTTCTTACCTTTTTCCCCTCTGTATCAACACAATAATTCCATATTAAATGACTGAGTTAATAAATTTCAGTCTAACAGTGTTTTAGTTAATTCTCCTTTGAGTCCTCTGAGGACAGAAAAGCGATATTATTCAGAACATAGCCCCTGATTCACAGGAAAGATGATGCTAACAAAAAACCTAGTAGGTGAACATTCTTAGCATTTTCTACTCTTTGCAGTCTGACTTAATTGCAATTGACAGTCAGTAGTAGAGAGAAAAACAATTTCTACAATGGAATACTGCAACTTTTCATCTCAATTATCTCTTTTTCCTTTCAGAGAATATATAGTCCTCAAAGTGATGAGATAAAAGTACACTTCTTCTAGTGGATTTGGTTGAAGAGCATTTCCTAAGCCGCCCAAAGTATATTAAAAGACGTGATTAGTTATTGCAATGCTTCCTAATACGTGTCTCATGAGCAATAGGATGTTATAGAATTTCAGAAGTTGTTAATGCTGGGCTGTGTTTCATTCCTGTAAATTTTTGGTCACCTTTGTGCAGTTGCAGTGAAATGGGCATTAATACCTTCCCAAGAGGACCTAATATTGTGTTTGCTGGCAGGGTTCCAGAGCAAACCCAAGTATTTTGGTGCCCAGACACTGGGCTGCTCAGAGCAAACTGAAACATGCCCTCTTCCATCTTCCATTATTATTTTAAACTGTTATGATTAATTGCTGACAGCTTCCTACTCAGCATAATTATTTGTTCTGTTTTCATCATCAGTTTTTCAAGACACTTCACAGTTGAACCTGATACCTACTGACCACAGCATTACTATGATGAATGGTGAAAACATACATGCTTATAGGGAACTATAGCTTTTTTAACTCATTGTTTGTTAAAGAAATTAAATCTCTTTTGAAGCAAGGAAATTTTAGAGGAGTTTCAGTAGGAAAGCATCTGCCAAATATACCATTTCTGGGTGATATTAGCAAGCCTGATACTAATCCTAATGTGATGGGTGTGTTTACCTGTTAAGAGTGCACTTGAGAGTATCATTTAAACTGGACATCAGGCAAATAATCAGCAATTAAGTAAACTGACAGAAATAAAACATTTTCATGGGACTAAAGTAGGGCTGATGTAGAGCTGCAGTAAGAGAGATACCAAAATGCTAAAGGAGTCTCATTGCTTTTTACTTGACACAGAGGCTATGCCACCAGGCTATGCACAATTTAAGTAGCATAAAATAAATTAGCATTCCTGGTGGTTCATCTTGGGAACGGGGAAAGAAAGCTCTAGAGAGGAACTGAGAAAGAATAGGAGCAAACTACCACAGGCTCCTTCACCCCGTCCTATGCAAAATACAATCTGGTAGTTGACAATATACAAAGAGCACATAACATAAAGGCAAATACAAACTGATTGAAAAATAAATAAATGAACATATACACTTTTCCTAAAGCAAAACCATATACTAGAAAACAAAAGTGTCACAGCAACAAGGTCAGAAAAAGGAAAAACATAACAAGTCAATCACTTCATCAGCAAAAGAAAGATTAAAACCTACGAGAACTGAAAAAAAATGATGAAAATCAAAACATTATTTCCTTTTTAAAAAAAAAAGTCATCAGAAAAACATAAAAATATTTAGAAAGCATACCACATTGATTTCATAACAGTCAACTTACATCAACAAATTGCCCGCATGTTTTTTGGCATGAAAGGAAAAATTTACAAAAGAAAGTTGTGTAAGAATGCTCTTGGACAAGTAGCATTGCCACATTCTTGTAACTTGCTTTTTTTTCGTTGTTGTTTCTTAAAAACTTTTTTTTAGCAAAATGTTTATTATTTCATTTTTAATATAATTGTTTTTACAACAAAGGGCGATACAGGGAGGCAACAACACATACATCCACACCACATAACATGAAAAGAAAAAAATCTTGCACCTTAACAAATTTGAACTTGTTTTTTTTTTCTACTGTTTTTTGGTTGTATTTTTTAATCTTATGTAAAGTTGTTAGCATATTACAGTTGAAAAATCCTGTACATTTTATAGAACTTACTTTTGCTTGTTTGCATATCTACATATATAATGTTTTTTGAAAAGCAGAGTTTGTTGCTTTTTTGCCTTTTTGGTCAATTTGATATATATTTTTTTAAACATTTTCTTTTTTTCTATAATTTTTGTGTGTGTGTGTTTTAAGGAATGAATGACTGCACATAAAATTTTAACAATGCTAAAGAAAGGGGTGGTGGAGGGTAACTTATAGGAAGAAAAAATGCCTAGGGTGGATGAAGTGGGAGTGTAAAAATCTATGAGTGTACTACACAGGAGATGAAGATGATGGGAGTGAATGTGTAAGTCAGTTGCCATGTCCATGTAAGGGCGGTACGGAGTGATCTAGCAGCATTAGAGCTTCTGGCTGTAAGGAAGGGATGGGCAATATACAAAAACAAATGAGCATATTCATGCCCATCAACAAAAAGAAAGAACAGAACTCTAACATTGACAATCTCACAAACCCTAAGCTGCAACTTCTTCAACATGCAAGTTACAAAAAATTAATTATAGTATTTATATTTACATTTTCATTAAAGGTTCTCAAATTATAAAAACAGTTAAAACTTTGCCCTACTAAAAATAGCAGTAAAATACATAAACTAATAATAATAATAATAACAATAACCAGAGAATAAAACAAAAAACCAAGGAAACTAGCTTTATGCATTGAAATTGGAACAACTTCATCTGTAGCTATCCACAGCTACCTTCTTTTAAGAATCATTTTTTTCTAAAGTCCATCAAATTGACATCAGTATTCTCGATAATTTGTGGGAATAATTTTTTGAGAACACCAAATCAATGTTTCGAATATAATGATTGTGTTGGCACACCCCTTCCCCACTCTCAAATTACATTGCTTTTATATTCAGTTTCTCTGGAGAATCTAAAAAATACAGCTGTAGAATTCTGCCAGTGAAGTAGTTCCTTATTTAAAGAGGGAAATAGAGGGAAAAATTGCAGAAAACAATTCATAACTCTTTTGTTTTGTTTGTTTTTTTTCATTATTAGATTGAAACAAACCAAATCTAAGATAGAAATTCAACCATTGAAAAGAAATACATCAAAATATAACTACGTAAAGATATACTAAAAAAAAAAGCAAAAAATGAAAAACAGCACTTTGTTCCCAGGAAGAAGGGAGATAAGAACAATTGTGGGGTTTAAAAAATTTATTTTTAAAGAAAAAATTATTCTACACACTTTTCAAAGATGAACAAACCAGATGCACACATTGAAAGGAACAGACAAAGCAGTCTAGGGACACTTTCATTTGAATTTTTTTTTGTTGTTAAGAGTTGGATTCTTTTCCTTTCCCTCCCCCTCCCATGTTAATTTGTTTTCAGTTGTTGGCCAAAAACCCCACCACCCTCCCATGTTGCTTTTTTTTTTAATAGATCTTTTCTTTAATCGTTTCTCTTTAAAATAAACATGGAGAGGAAAAAAAAAAAGGACGTGCAGTCTGGATGTACGTCATAAATAGACATAGAAAAAGATAGAAGAAATTGGCTGAGATCGACAAATGGGTTATATAATAGCTTATTTTTACTGTAGGATGTTAATAATAATGCATGCTTAAAGTAAGTTGCATTTAGGGAAAGTAGAAAAACAGAACAGCAAGCAAGGACTTGGGGTGCGGGTGGGCAGAGAAGGGTTGGGGGACCGGGGTGTAACATCCATGCCTCTCCAGAAAGGGTAAAGCACATTCCAGCGGGTTCTCTGCAATTCTGAGGAAGGGCAGGAGGGGAAAAGGGTGAGGAGCTATGATAGAACGCACTTTTCACTGTGACTATGACCTTGTATTTGGATCAAACCCTCAAAACTCCAGTCTCCAGACCTTATTCTGGCCCTAACTCTCCAGGGCATTCCAAAATGAGTGGCATTTATTCTTCTGCCTAGTCAGACTGGGCTTATTCCTGTAAGTGCTGATCAGCAAAGGGTGAAGAATTAGTTGCTACAAGCACACTCTGCTATGCTGGAAAGGGCTATGGCTGTAGCGAATACTTATTAGAAGTGCCAAGCAGTTATTCGGACAGCGCAGTCCACAATTACTGCTGGAGGCCAACCACTTAGCAGTATTTGGTGCTAAGGCCATATGATTTCACACGGGCAAAAAAAAAAAAAATCTATGCTACAAAAAGATGTAAAATTCAGAAAGATATTACTAATCAGTCCTATGTGAGTCTTTACTAAAACCAGGCCTCAAATACTCTATGTCCTAGAGAGGCCGCTGGCTTCCTCTGAACTCCCCAGGCAACACATAAAATGTCCAGATTTTTCTTGTATAAAGACCATCATCCTGACAACAGAGTCCTTCCAAGAAGGGCCCCAGCAAAACAACCTGTTCTGTCTGATGTTTTAGGAGAGGGCAAACATTATATATAATGTCCATGACGAATCTCTTCAGGAGATGGGAAAAGCAGGCTGTAAGCACTGCATGTACCTTAGTTTTCCATCAGAAGTGCCAGTAAGATCATTTCACAACCCTCTTACAAGTCATGCTGCCACTGATCAGTGGAAGTGAGTGGATATCTTGACCTTGAACTTTCAGGAGAAATGGGGCCATTTGCTCTGTGGATGTGGCCAGGAGTACTTTTATATAAAAATGATAACAAACAGGTAGGCTGTTTTGGTACATATTAATGTGAGGAACAACACCACCTCTAAAACTATTGAGAGACTAGTATTAGTTATGGAGAATTAAAACCCCACAAAAATTAAATATCTCAGTTTGGTTTTAGATGCATTACTGAAACATGCCCAGTTCTGAGAGGACTTCCATGAGAAGACACTTAACTCCTACTTCAGGAGTGACAAGGTTGCACTGACTACCAGCACAGTGCGTCTGCAGCTGGAATGTACCATGCCTTTGCTGGAAGACTGCACTGGATCTATCTCCTACATCCGTTTGGTAAACATGTTAGGAAGGGAAGAGGTCTAATCAAAGAGGAGGAAACCTGGTCAGGGTGATCTCAGGGACAGAACATGCAGGAAACAGGAAGGGAAACATTTGTCTACACAAGAAATTTTTGGGATTCATTTGTGGATCAGAAAAAAAATGGCTAGGAATAATTAAAAAAAAATAAAAGAGAGAGAAGTGAGGCCTTTGCAGACCTTGGTGGAGATTTTTATTTGTAAGGTTTCAAGGCTAGTGTCCCTGGACACCACTCCCTACCAGGATTCTGAGCCTCTGGTTTAATTGTACTTAGGGATTTTCACAGAGAGGCATTTAAGCTTTGAATTTTAATCAGTATTTGTCATGACTTGCAGCTGGATTTTCAGACTAGTGAAATATCCCCTTTAGGACATCATGACTGAGTGCCTTCTCTTCGATGCAAAACATACTGTAAGGCACGGGTCTGGTTGCCAACTGTGCAGTCTATGTCAGGCCACTCCAGCAGCTATTCACGCCCTGACGATAAATGCCTAACTCTTTGCATGAGGGTCTGGAAAAGCCTTTTATTGCCTGAAAGATCAAAAGAGCTAAAGAACCACAACTGGAGCCAAAGACACTTGAAGAGATGACAAGATTTTGGAAAGGAAATCTTGCTGTTAGACTTACAAGACAATTTGAAGGGTGCTAAGCAATTTTTTTGTACTTGGCTAATACAGAGGTGCTTGAACAGAAGCAGACCACTTTGGAAAATCTGGGCCCAGAAATTTCTGCTGGGGCGAGGAAAATGTTTTCCAGTCTTTAAAAAAAGTCCAGCTGTTAATAGTCAAAACTAGATGTCCTAAGCTGAAAACTGTATCCTAAATATCTCCACGTGATGCTACACAGACAACATTTAGTTACTTAACATTTAGCAAATTATTTCTCAGAAAAGCAAAGATTTAAAAGTATAACCACTGCAGCCTTTTTTTTTATTTTCAAAAATTCAAAGTAGATCAAAGGACTGGGAATAGAGGAATCTGTACTATCAAGGCTTACAAGCTTCTTGTTTGAAGGATTGAACCAAGATAGCTGACTTTTCAAATGAAAAAAATCTACATTTTAAAGAGGAAACACTTTTTCACAAAAAGCCCATTGCTCCACAGCTTTAATAATAGACTTGTATTTTCTCATTTTTCATTTTCCAGTTGCATTTTCAAATGTTGCTGGCAAAGGTAATGCATATTTCTGTGTGTGTTTAAGAGCAAGGTGACAGGCGGTAAATTAGGATCTAGGGCTTCATTACTGTCCCCAGGGCCATGGTAAACTCTGGACCTTTGGTGTCTTCTATCACTTTAGTCCTGGGACTCCATCAAGCTGAGAGTTTATCTCTTCCCTAACACATTGACCCCCACGTTATCTGAGTTATGTGCACTGCAACTCAGCTCTATCGATATATCTCATTATTAACCAGCTGTAACAGCTGCTTCTGCTCTAGTCGTCCAGTTATACTGCTGATGCACTTCGAATGCCTAGGATTCCCTGCTAGCCTAATCATGCATCCCTCCCTCCTTATTTGGGATATTTTTCTTTCTCTATTTTTACGTGCTGTAATTGCAAAACAAACACAAGACAAGGAATTATTTTATTTTTTTTATTTTTTTTTGTACTTCGACCTAATTAGAATGAGACCCAAGACTTTCAGTGCTAAAAGGGAGCATGCATTTCACCATTGCGTAATCTGGGCTCCTAAGCTGCTGTCACCTTTGTAAATTTACTTCATCTATCAGGCAGCACCTTTTTAGGGTCATTTGAAGCCATACGCAATTGGCAAGGATCCTCATGACACATAGTTTTAAGCAGCTGATACTATAAAAATGTCAGTGAAAAGAAACAAATGGAGAATTTCCAGTGAACTGGAAAGTATTCAATTTTCTGCAAAAAGTTTACCTACAACATACAGAAAATGCACTGCTTTTAGTTTCAAGATGTTGGCAGCATTTTCTCCTCTGGCTAGAATATTTTCACAGCATAAACATACGTTAAATAGATAAGGACAGAAAAAAGCTCTGCGAAAATCTTTACTTCAGGCACATGTCTGTACACCAAGAAGGAGAAGCATCTTCCCAATTCCCAGTGATTTGACCATAAAATAAATACATACACAAATATAGACTTGGAGACTTAGTTCTCTCCCTGCCCCTGAAACTGGTTAAGTACACTGTACAGCTGTTTAAAAGTTAAATTTAACTCTTCCTATTATAGAAATACTAGAAATACTAGATCCAGCAAGAAATCCTTCCAAGAGCTATAGATGTAGCATTGGCTTTTCTGATTATCTGCAACTCAGTCATTATCTGGCATATGGTGAAAATGGGACAAAATGAGCAGAACAGGGTGAGACTGTTCTACAGGTTGAAGGGGTTTCTTTATAGCAACAAGCAAGAAAACTATCTAATACCAAAGCACATTTACAGTTATCAGTGCTAAGGAAATTGTAGGGCTAAACTGCCACAGGTCTCTCACACTCTCTTTTCACATTCCCTCAAACCAAAGAGTATTTTGATGCTTCCAATGCTAAGCAGCCCATCCAATATCACTGGCTTGAAAGCATTCTTCCCGTACACCTCCATTCCACCGTCTCTTTCTCCTGGAATCATAGAATGGCCTAGGCTGGAAGGGACCTTAGAGGTCATTTTTAATCCAGCCTCCCTGTTGCCGGGGACACCACCTGTCGACTACATCAGGCAACACGGGAATCGAACCTGCGACCTTGGCGTTGTTAGTGCCATGCTCAACTGACTGAGCTAACCAGCCCCCAAGAAGCAACTGATATATATTTTAAAAGACTGAAGACTGACATTTGAGGTTCACTCAACTATGGCTCTTTTATGAAAAGCTAAACTTACTTAATCCTAAAAGTCAGTCATATGGGAGGAAGCCTTTCTGAATCCCAGGTAATTTCACAACCACAAACCTCCAGATCTGCATGACAAACTTGGTAGCAGAAGTCCATCCAATAATTTAAGTGGGAGCAGGAATAGGTTATTGTCTTTGTTCTAAATCCATGCGGCAAATATTTTTGCATATTTATGGTATACTAAAATGCACATAACTTTTTGCTTATCTGCAAAAACGTGTCATCAGTTTGTCTAAATGCTAGTGAATGCTCTGTGATTGCCATTTAATATTACTTTTTAGAATGTACTCAGGAAACACATCAAGACAACTCTCAAATATCCTGTCTTATGGTCCACTAAGCACATCTATATATGAAACATGTCTTAGAAAACTTACCAGGGATAATTTCATGGAAAAATTGAAAAATTTAGGAAGTGCTTAGACATAAGGACTGATTTGAATGTCCAAATCCTAAGACACCTGAAATGTGTGTCTATGTAAAGGAAGGTATGTCATACTGAGACACTTGAGGGAAAAGGTTCTCACTTGGTTGTCATACAAATACTGTCTTAGGTCCAGCTAAATCATAACCACACAAAGATCTGGATACTTCATGAATACTGTTTTGTATCTAATCTAACTGCTGACTCCACATTATTCTCTATGGGATGTTAGCAGTTAACAGTTACATAACACTTATTCCTATGATCTCCTCCATTCATATGTAATTACTCATAAACATATCTGCGTATTGGATTCTTTAAAACGTTAGTTCCGATGAACTTCAGAAGTAGTCTGGACTCATTTACAGTGCAATATTTTTAATCACTTGGATGCTAGGCTAAACTTGCCATTTCTGCTGAAAGATCTTACATAGTAATTTAATTCATCCCTCAGCTAACACAAGCACATTACATTCTCAAAATCTGTAGCTAGTCCAGCTGCAAGTGACTCAGTGGATGGAACTTCCTCCCTTGCTTTTTGAGAGGAGGATCCAAAGCATAGTAGATTCACTGTCAAAAGGCTTTTCTTGCAAAGAGAAGTCTCTTAAAAAAATCCGATAGTGATCCTAGTTCTGCCCTTAATAACCCTTCTTCTGTTAGTATTTCCTGCTCCTCATGCAGACATAAATCAGTGCTGGGAAGAACCTAAGTTGGCAGCTTCTTTCCAGAGACAGCTGCCGTGCTTTTATCTTGGGGCTATAAACAAAACAAAGAAAAACAAAACCACACAAAGAAAAACACTGTCCACTTCTTGGATGGCTGAATAATCCAGTATCATCCCAGGAATTACTTGTCTCTTCAAAAGACATTCAAGATCTAGAATCACAGAATCATAGAAGCATTCTAGTTGGAAGAGATCCTTGGGATCATCGAGTCCAACCATTAACTCTTCTCTACAAAGCTCATCCCTAAACCATATCCCCCAGCACCACATCTAAATGACCTTTAAACACATCCAGGGATGATGATTTACCCCCTCCCTGAGCAGCCTATTCCAATGTCTGACTACTCTTTCTGTGAATTTTTTTTCCTAATGTCCAGTCTAAACTTACCCTGTTGCAGTCTGAAGCCATTCCCTCTTGTTCTATCATTAACTACCTGTGAGAAAAGACCAGCATCAACCTCTCTACAACATCCTTTCAGGTGGCTGTAGAGAGTGATGAGGTCTCCTCTTAGCTTCCTCTTCTTCAGTTTAAAAAGGTGATGAATTCCAACTGAAAACAATACCAGATTTCCTTGGAAATTATATCAGGCCAAATATAGCAATAACTGAGAAGAAACAATACGCCATGTCCATTCAGCATTGTGAAAATCAGTCCCTGGTAAAATGTAAGGAGAATTTACAGTGTGACAGTTGGCAAGAAGCTTAGTCCAGCAGGCTTTGCACAAGATTCATTTACCTGTGCCTTCACACCTAAATATATTTTTTTCATTAATCAGCACTACTGAGAGGCCATGATAAGTATCTGCATGTTCTCTTCTACTGAGTTTGAGCACTTTTACATTCATTCCAAGATAACTAGGACGTAAGAGTTAAAAACTGAAGTGACCTATTCAAACTCATGCAGAAAAACTGTGATAAATCATGGAGTCATAAGCACATCTTTCAAATGATGGCTTATCCAGTGGTACAGCTCTGCTCATAACGTTACTCTCCTTTGGGTTTTGGGTGCCAATATTCTTTCTGCTGTGGATTAACTTGGAATAATATTATTCCCATATCGAAATTGAAAGAAAACAAGCCAAAAAACCCCATAGTTCCCATAGTGCAAGTTAAACATCGACAGTGCAAAATGATACTGGGGAGTTAAGTAGCCTGGACAAAACCTTGAAGAATGCAGAGAAAATTAATTAGACAGGAGCTAGTCAAAATCGTGATCTTTACTTTTCCTCATACTAAAAGAAGATTTTGGGACACCAGAACTGAGGACAAGTCCTTCAGTCTCCTCCTCAGCCAAGAATAAGTCAAAACATTCCTCAGAATTAATACAAAGGTTGCCTCACAGCCACACTGAAAATGCTAGACCAAATTCCCTATCACCAAGATGAGATGATGTTGGGTACTCTAAGGCTTTGTTTAACACCTTGTTACCTGTAGAGCAAAAAATGTTTTGCAAGAGACTGTTAGTGATGAGAAGACCACTACCAAGAAGACTGCTGAAAGGTTATACCAAGTTACTATTGGGAAGTGGTAGTAAATCCTGGGTAGAAATCCTGATATTGAATAAACACATACAAATGCAGCCACAACTATTCATCTGAAAAGGGAAAAAAGAGAACACCATCTTTTTGATTAGGTGTTGCTCTCTCACATCAGTTCAGAGGATGTGAGATGCTCTTTCTTTTTGATTGTATGAATTTTTAAATGCACCAGAATCCCTTTGAGACCTCAAGCAGAGGTGTTTGGAGGCAGAATGGCAATGACTATTAATCTGTGCTTTGAAGTCAATTCTCCTACTAGACAGCACTTGTAACTGCATCAGAAATACAATAAGTCCAACTAATGTATGAACTGTCTAGCTCTGGAGCACTGCTGGGGAGCCCTTTGTATGGGAGCTTTCAACATGTTAGCTAGTTCTGTCTATAATTTGGAAAAGACAAGAGGGGATAGTGCTGTGATTCAGGCATTTTGGGATGGATTTTTGGCAGGACTTCTTGTTTGTTTGTTTTTATGTGCAAGTTTAATAGCTGAGAAGTGCAGAAGCATAAAGAGAGAGAGCTGTTTTTGCATATTTCCTTTTGAAAGTTCAGGATTACAGTGGTGAAAGGCTGCTGCAGGCAAGTTTGAATCCTCTTTTTCAACATAGTGAATGGCTGGAATAAACTGTGATGTGATTCAAAAGTCAAAGCTTTAAGCTGTTTATCAGAGGCTGCATTATAGCAAGGAAGTGGCTGGGAAGGGTATTTGCTCTGTTTTCATAACAGATTGGATAAGAAGAGAAACAGATCTCATTCTAAAAGTTAACCTACTTTAATATTGATGATAGTTGGGTGTACTTCAGAAGCACAGGTAAAGAAAGTATGTCCATGAATAACACTGAGGAGCTGGATTCAGAATTCTTCAGGTCCGTTTGGACTTTAAGGACTTTTTGAACAAAAACTCAGGATGACTGACTTCTGTTACTTATTAATTCTGCTTACCTCACTAGTAAGCTAGGTGGCCTTGGTATCCTTTCTCCCTTATCTTCACACCATGATAAAATAACGCATATCCCACTATCACAAATGTTTAATGGTACTCTTTTTTAGGGGAGTTGAAGTGTTAACTTTCAAAACATGTTGCGTTTTCTTTTTTTAAAAAAACAAGAGTTAATATTCATCGACCAGAGCAGGTCAGATTGCTGCAGAATCAGTATTTGGAGAGATATATAGTCATACACTTGAATATGTTTTCCATGTCACTGCTTACTGCTTTACTTGAAATATTTACATTTAAATTTTAGGGTCTTTGTTAGAAAATCAACTAAAAGATTACTTTGCAAAGCTATTAACCATCATGTCTGAGCTTCATGGTTTAGTAATTCACAGGAGCATAACAATCATGAATACCTGTGAAATGAAAGTTAACTGCAGATCAAGTCTAATAGGACGGAAAGTTAATTAAAAGAAGCTAAAAAATCTTATCATATTAGGCTTTCCTTTGCGATGAAGTAAGACATTATATGGTTAGATTTTAATAGGAAAGTCTATTACTTTCTCATAGACTCTAATTTCCTTTAACTGTATGAGCCACAAAATTTTCTCATGCAGCTTTTTTTTTTCCTCATGAATTCATTATTCTTATTCATATTTTAATTCTAATTGGTGGTCTTAAGCACAATCAAACAGAGATGGAACTGGAAATATTATGTTAAAAGAACAAACATTTTATTTGGATAATTTTGCCATTGGCAAAACTTGCAGCTTTGAACTTTGTGAATGAATTAAAAAGGTGTTCAAATTCTAACCTTGGTGCCCTGAAATTTACTGGCCTATTAGCGTATTAATGAACAGCACTGTTTTGAAGTGATTTCTACTACATACTACACAGGTACATGCAAAGGATTTTCTCCTCAACTTCTAATCATTTCAGGTGCCTCACTCTTGGCTATGTGAATGCCCTATGTTTTCAGAAGTTTGTCTTTGCTTGCTTTTGTCTAAGGGATTCATACAAGACACTCAAATAAATAGCTTTGATATAAGTTGCCATTGCTGCATTATAGCTCCATCGCAATTCTTTATTATTATCTTATTTCACTGTCTGGTAATTCGACAGTGGAAACCTCAGCTGAAAAATACAGAGAAAGGGAACCAAGGGACAATTCAAACATATAACTAAACAGCGAAGAGTTCAGTACAGACGCACTAAGCTTTGGGATGAAAGCTGTATCTGCTCTGTCTTCATAGGTAGGGAAGCAGTGCATGGAGCTAAGTGAAAGCACTTCTTTTCCCCCCTTTCCTCAGCTTCACCTTTCTCTTAGAAAAATACATTCCACTTTGAAAACTGTGCCATGGAGTTTCATGTCTAGTATGTCTCAGTGGATGTATTTCCAACTGGAAAAGTATCTGATCTATTTCCAGCTCTAAAGATATTCCAGCTAACTGCCAGACCAAGTTTGGGATCTGAGAGTCAAGTTCAGGTTTCCTATCATCACAACTCATAAGGAAAGACTGAAGGTCAACATATGCCCTCAGTGACCTTGTAGCTTCAGTGGTTTTACAGAAATATGACTGACTAAACCTGTAAGTTGGATGCAGGTAACTCACTCCAATGGAGAAACAGAATGGAATGCAGCACCCAACTCCAGAGCTGTGTGGGCTCCACAGGGACCAACAGGTTACAAACCCACTAAAGCCAGTGGATTGGACTCTAAAGCAAACACATGCATCAGTGAGGATGAGGAAAGACTATTTGTGTTTGCTCACCTGCAGCACTCGCGTACAGCTATGGGTGAAATTGTTTTTTTTGCTTTAACAAGTATGGATTTTCATACTGAAAAAAATAATTTTATTCAGAAATATTTCATCTCCTTTATTAGTGAAATTCTTCTTTTAATCTCAACAGTAATTTTTCCTCCTCCCACCTCTGCAACTGTTGTGTGTTTTATAAATCCTTTTCTCCATGCATCTCTCAAATCTTTTCCACATTTCTCTCAACTAAAGCTTGCTAGTGAGTCACCTAGGGAAGCATCCTTCTAACTTCTCTGATTATGATATTTATAAAGGTGAGACAACAGTATTCATCCCCCTTACTAAAGGTCTGAAAAGTTTCTTTTTAATACCTGCAAATCATTTTTGGACTCTGAGATAAACAATGCTACTGAAGTACTAACAATATATTTCCAGTCAAACATGGTACCTGACACATAGGGCTGGGTGTTCTATCAGATAAGACCACGAAGATCCAGAACACAGTCAAGTGCAGAAATAAAAATTGAAGTTGCAGTGACTTTAAAGACAGAACATATTTTCTAACCGAAAGAGGGTTTGTCTCTGCTCTTTTCAAGAATACAAACATGCAGAGTACAGATGCACCAGCTGGCCACAAAAAAGTAAGCAAAAGTCAGAAGTTGCCTGATCTAAGAAAACAAACAGGCATTTCTCATGTGTTTAAACTGCATAAAGTAGGACATTGCAATGATATACAGTAAGAAATGTAGATATGCAACTTATACAAACAAGCTGTTGTGCTCTACAGCAGAGCTTTGAAATGCTCTGGCTGTAGTCTTTCCTCTATGTTAAACTATACAGATTTTTTTTTCCCAGACCTTGTTATTTAAGGTCTAGCTAATGCTATACAGTGATATTTCTTTTCACAGATAGCCAAACAAATTCAGCTATAATCCTAGAAACTGCTAAAGACTTTCTACTTTCATTAATCCCAGTGAAAACTGAAGGCCCTCAACATCTCATCAGGCTGCCAGATTTTCCAGCCATGTGGTTAATGTAATTAGCAATTATGCATGCACATGCATATATACAGGAGTCTACACACAATTCTTTGAATTTTTTGGCCACAAAAATATTTAATTTGCATCCAGATTCCAAACTGCTATGGAGACCCAAGTGCTGACTGCTTCCTTTTCCAAAAGAAAAATCAACATCCCGTTCATAAATGCTTGGGACAAAAGGTTTGGAAGAGAGTAATAAACAAGCAAAGAATGTGGTGAAAAAGTTCTGCTGTTGGTATTTTAAGCCTATTATCAAATGTATTTTCCCAGGAAGGCCTTGTGCATACAATTTATTATTTCATGCATGCAATGAATTCCTAATTCAGTCTCTGATCTGATATTCAGTTCTGTCAAACCATCTGACATTTGAAATGTAAGAGCATGATCTGCTACTCACCTGCAGCAGTTTTACACTGATAATAATGCTTATATGCATTATTGCTAACTTAATATTAGCACTAAGTGAGAGGTAGAGCATGTGCATCATTTCTTTTAAGTAGAATCACAGAGACCTGGGGACCAGTACAGGACACTACCAGCACTTACGTTTTCATACCTAAGATATTTGCTAGAACTATCTGAAATCTGTCAGCATATTACATAACTGAATAATACTGTGTTATGTACATATAGATATGTTTATACATGCATATACACATATATATGTATGCATATTTTTCCCTTAATTCCTTAATTCTAGCACCTTTCGCATTGCTCCAGTCAGAGACGCAGATCTCAGATTTCTTGGATTTTATAAAAGAAAACTGCATTTGTCATCCCTTAATCCTCTGTTGCAGAGAATCTCTTTCCTTCACACCAGTTCCCTACGCTTATTAAGCTTTCCAACTATTTTCAGAAATCAGGCTGTGTATAAGCAAGGGCTTCACTGTAATGGAGCAGAGAGATAACAGTGCCTCTCTACACGGCTTTGTCACTGCTACCCCTGAAATGATGTGTACGGTTCTACGTGTTTCATTATCAGAAAAGAACAGCACAAGACAAAACAACAGAGAAAACTGATAAAGAACTGCTGTTCAACAAGGAACAAGAATCATTGCTCTAAGCTGATGTCTAAAATCTTTAACTTCACTGTAGATAGCTCAGTTGTCTTGTTTTGCATTTGCTGAAATCTCCCTTGAATCAGAAAATTAATTCAATATGACAGACCAGAGTAAAAGCTGTCATGGCCCTAACATGACTGGATCCCCAGAAAAATGACCTCCTGGAGTGTGTATCTGACAGAAGGTTTAAGAAATCTGTAGGATCAAAATGCAGCCTTTGTTTAAAGGTGAAGGAGAGATTAACTGAGGTTTGAAAGTGAAAGAAGAATTAAGATTCCAAGGTCTTATTTCAAGTCCTGCCATTTTGATAGTCCTTAAGGCTCTGGTCCACAAAAGGATTAACTCTCTCTTGCCAGCATATAAATCTAAAATTTAGATCACAGAATCATAGAATCATAGAATTGTCAGAGTTGGAAGGGAACTTAAACATCATAGAATCACAGAATCCTCGAGTTGTCAGAGTTGGAAGGGGCCTCGAAAGATCATCTAGTCCAAATCCCCTGCCAGAGCAGGATTCCCTAGGGCAGCAGCACAGGAACGCATCCAGGCGGGTTTTGAAAGTCTCTAGTTCCAATCCCCATGCCATGGGCAGGGACATCCCCCACTAGACCATGTGGCCCAGAGCTCCATCCAGCCTGGCCTTAAAAACTTCCAGGGAAGGGGCTTCCACCACCTCTCTGGGCAACCTGTTCCAGTGTCTCACCACCCTCATGATGAAGAACTTCTTCTTAAAGTCCAATCTGAACCGATCCATCTCTAGCTTCAATCCATTCCCTCTAGTCCTATCACTACCTGACATCCTAAAAAGCCCCTCACCAGCTTTCTTGTAGCCCCCTTGAGATACTGGAAGGCCACAATAAGGTCTCCTTGGAGCCTTCTCTTCTGCAGACTGAACAGCCTCAACTCCCTCAGTCTGTCTTCATAGGAGAGGTGCTCCAGCCCTCTGATCATCCTTGTGGCCCTTCTCTGGACACGCTCCAGCACATCCATATCTTTCTTGTGCTGTGGGCTCCAGAACTGGAAGCAGTACTCCAAAGCAAGTGCTCAGCTGAACTAATATCCACTAATATCCATAATATCCAGAGGAGCTGCTGGAAAAATTGTGGCAATATAGCTACAGAATGCTGTTGGAGCTATTGGACATTCACACGTGCAGCCATCTCCCGGATCGAATTGCTAAAGTTAATGTTAAGCATGCTTAACCTGTAGCTGGCACCAGAGAACAAATCCCAATAAAACACAAGAAACAATATTGCTTTTACAGGAATTTTAAGGCAAAAGCAGTAGGTATCAATACCTATTCATATTCTAAATATCATCACAAAGCTGGGCCTTCACAAAAAGTCTGGGTTTAAAAGTACTCTAAATGGCTGTTCCCTCATTTGGTGCTCAGACTTCTAATTAATTATCTTTAATACAAGCTAAGCAAATTCGGTACTGAAAAAGAAACAAAACCACTCAAATTCCTCAGGATACTTAAACACTTCCATGTGAATGTAATGTTCTTACACGAGGAACACCAAGCCTGGCAGCTCTTAAGAGTTTCTTAAACTATGTGAATTGGCAGCTTGGGTTTGGACACTTGCCACCTACAAGACCGGCCAACAGAAAACTTGCAGCTTGTCATCAGGAAGGAAAGGTCATCTGGGAGGCAAAGAAGAAAGAAATCACCAGAAGAGTAATAAATGTACTATTGGACTAGTACAGCAGGTTTCCCTGCTCTTCCTGTATGGAGGAAGAATTACTAACTGAGCAAGCTAGACACACAAATGGCTGCTTTTATCTTTAAACAATCCTGTTATTAGAATAAAGGTGCTCCAGGCAGAACATTTGCAGTTTGTTTTACCAGCTGTTTCGAAAAATATCGCCTTAGTGAAGGAGACTTTTTTTCCCCCTCTCTCTCCAAAATAATTTCTGTTTGCTTTTCCTTTTCAATGAAAAAGTGATAGATATGGAAAACAGCATATGTGGAAAAGATCACACTACTTCAGGGACAGACTTTTACCATTGCTATTCAAAATATAATGAAAAGCTATGAATGAAACAACTGAAGATGCTGAAATACACTGGCCCAACTCCTTTGATAAATGTAATCAAACGTTTTATTCTTCAAACACAATTGGTACAGAGTGAGTGACAGATGTTTCCTATGGAGAAAAGTGTGGTTTAAGGTTCTGGAGAACCTAATGGGAAGAAAGGAAGTTGAAAAACTGAAAAGGAGTAGTAAAAAGGAGTAATTAAAGGTGAAGGTTACCAGTCATATTTTCAGGAATTAAAAAAAAAGAGACAACTATAGTGAAATACCCATACAATACTTACGACTACAAAACTTAAGCTTACTTTGTTTTGTAATAAGATACTTTGTTAGAATGTGAACTTTATTCTTTTATATTTTAAAACCCCATCAATTTCAAAATGAAAAGATATTTTTAAGAAAAAGGCTGAAATTTGCATTTTAAGAGTCATTAAACATTTTCTTGGTTTGGATTTGACACAGACCATTCAGAGGAAACTAGATGGAGTCCCCACAGTACTTTGCCAAAACCAAATCTTCACCTTTTATCAAAAAAGAACTAGGGGACAAACAGTTCCAGTTACCTTCTGGTCTTTGTGTTCCCTTCGGGCTTATCCAGCATGTTTAAGCACATGAAGTAAAGGGTTTCAGGCAAACCTGAAAGCCTCTCAGTTATCAGAAAATAAAACTCACATATTATATATCATTTCATACTCTGAGGTCACTCACTCTACTACTCTACGGTTGTGTGAGGCATATTGTAGCATTTTTTCCAGAAGAAGGCTACCCATCAACCACTGGAATAAGGGCAGATCTGGTAGTATGTTCACTCAAAAAAAGTACTTTTTATTTGATTCAGATAGATATATACATACTCCCGCTACACTGCCAAGTCCCTTGACTTTCTCTCCAGCTATCAAACCTTCCTTAATCCTCCCCATAGCTCTCAGAGAGTCCCATTTCCCCAGCAGAGAGAAGTGATTCAGAGCCTTGCCAGAGGCACCTCCCTGCTGCAAGTTCAGATGTGTGCTAGAGGCCTCTACTTCAGACCATGCCCAGATCTCAAACCTGAGAGTCGCACAAAACACGTCCCCCAAAATGCTAGGACATACTAGCTGCTTTCTGAGTTATATAAAAGCCAAAGACTTGATTTAACAGAACTTAACTGGAGTATGAGAAAGAGGACAAGGCAAGATTCTATCTATTCGTTCCACATTTGCCTTTTAAAGCTTCTGAACAAGTTTATTCTACTCTATTTCACTTTCCCTGGCCCTTTTAGCCAGTACATAAACATAGCGTTAACAGATATGTAAGTATACACACAGAAAGACAGCGCCTGCATGCATGTGCTTTGCAATAATTTAATGATCCATGTTTCAATGCTAAGAGTTATACAGAACCATAAATTCGAGGGGAAATACAGATCTTCACGCACTCCATAGTAGACTTGTGGCTTCATGGAGAGAAGCCAGAAGAAGAAATTAAAATTGTATTTTGATACACTACAAAATACCCTGAACTACTTACAGGGCTACTTTTGCTCTTTTTGCCTGTCAGATATAAAACTGATGAAGCCCTCAAGGTTTCATCAGTGAAGATGAGTATTCGCTAAAACTAGTATCTAAAATCAGTCATACTGGTTTCAGTATTAGAGAAAAAAAGACATCAGTTTAAAAAAATCTAATAAAAATTAAGCTCAAAATTGCCTTGCACTTCCGCTGTCCCGCAGAGACAGAACAACTTTTTTCCACTTTTTGGTGCTGCTGACATTTGTTGTTCTGATACTGAGATGTAGTAAAATCAGTGAAGAGATAAAAGCGTTGGAATTTTCTTGTTGCTGTAAAGTAAGCTAATTTTGAGATTTTGCATGTTTGTCTGTAAAATAGTTGTAATTCCTCCAGAATGCCAAAAGATGATCCCTATAACACCACATCATGGGACCAAGCAACTTCAGTTTTTATGAGACTCAGTAGAAGTAGAAAAACTAACGAGTCCTTGAGTGTGGTCCTTTTGCAAGGTTTTAACACTGTATTTAATAGTGTAATGAAAATACAGAATGAAGTATGCTGTCAAATTAGTTGACATCTGAGATTTCAAATCGAGACAGTCTAATGACTTTTTTTGCTTCCATCCTTGGTTCCAAAACTTGTATGACCTTCATCTCCTGCTCCACATGCTGCATTTAAGGTGTTAACGCTTCATTTAGGAACTGGGATTCCCAGCTGCTTACAGTTGGGATAAAACACTGATTTCTAGCTCTTGTGAATAATAAATTGGAACTGAAATAGAGAGGCAGAATGAAGGCAAGGTAAGAACCCCTTTGACATAATTATAAACTTTGATGTCTCATGATCTACTCGGGTTGAAAATGGAAGTAGAATAGGTTTTCCTGCTCTACAGTGGTATTGTTCCAGGTGTGATAGTTCATGTGAATATCAGTAGTTTTGGGTATCTAATACATAAGGCATCTTCAAGTCTATGCATGATGACCAGAAGAAATATAGAATAAAACCCTTTAGAAGCAAATGTGTATCTCTGTCCTTAGTATGTGTAAATGCTCAACATGTTTTCTCTCTTGCAGATACTATGTATCTTTCAGAAATAAGATAGATTCTTTATGCTTAAAGCTAATTAATCAGTTGCTATAGACATTTAAGGGTCTAATATACATACATTTGCTTTTTATGCAAAATCTGTTCCTGAATCATGCGCTAGCTCTTCTCTTCTACCAAATGTGTCATTGGCTATTTTTTCTTTCTTTCCCATATATTTTATGAAGCTTAAAATCAAAGCTAACAGGGACAAAAAGCAAGTCCCAGCAGGTTGAAAATATCATGTTTTAGTATTTTAGACATGTGTCAGCTTGATAACATAGGCACAGCACTAGAGGGATTGCCAGAATGTGACAGTGCACATGGCTTCAAGTTTAGAGAACACGCTTTATAAAAAGACTGGAAGGCAGCAAGGGCAAGGTAGACAGACTGTGGGTCTGATCCTGATTTCCTCCTGATCTTAAATGCAAAATCAGGGAAATTTACACCAGCTAAGTCAGGCTGGAGAAACTATGAATTTTTTGAAGCACAATTCTAATCAGGATTCAAGTTCAAGTGAAAGAAGTGCTGATATAAAATACCTGTATATTGCAGTCCACTTCTGACATTAATTTATATAGCCTGAGCATGTTTCATTCCACTGCATGTGTTAACTCTAGAGGAAAAAGTGATATTTAATGAAAGTGGTAACACACCAATGTTCCCTAACATGAAAATTTTTGGCTTGTATCCCTCACTTGCTTCTGTCTGCATTAACAGATGAGGAGCTATATCTACTTCATAAAAATATGCAATAATTTTACTTGTCAGAGCAAGTAAAGATAGCACTTAGTACTAAAAGCTTAACAATAACGTAGTTTGCTTGTAAATTTTTGGTAGTTACAGTACAGTACTATTTTTCTCTATTGCACAGCGGTTTGCACCTGAATATCAAAGTCCATTAAAATATTAATTAAATCTTCTTTCCCTTCATCTCCACCTCATTTAGCTAAGTATTTCATTTAGCCAAGTATTTCATTTAGCCTGCC
The DNA here is from genome assembly GCF_000703405.1 of Apaloderma vittatum. Lineage (NCBI taxonomy): Eukaryota > Metazoa > Chordata > Aves > Trogoniformes > Trogonidae > Apaloderma > Apaloderma vittatum. The sequence goes on from NW_009720361.1 coordinate 71,364, forward strand.
TTACAGGTAGGCAAATGAGCAATATAGATGCACAGTCAGAGAAGGAATCAAGAAGAGAGCTGGGAGCAGTACACCAGAGTTCAGGCTTTTCATGCTTTGCTTTAACAACTCTATCCTCAGCTCTCTCCCTTGCTCGGTGACAAACATCACGACAGCCAAAGCCAGCAGCCTGCCCTGAGACAGAAAAAAAAGGCATGTACTACCTATTTTAAGTGCCAGAAGTCCATATACATACTACTGGGATAAAGCAGAGCACAACAGGACCTGCCGCGGCACCTCTGCCTTTCAGGGAGCCTCTCGCTCCCTGCAGCGAAGGGCTGGTCGCGGGCACCACAAGGGCTACGAAAGGCAAACAAAAGCAACTGTTCAGCAGTACACAGCAGCTTTACCATAGCCTGGAGGTTACTGTCCTGACGCCTGGACACTTGATTTACTCATCACAGGACTCCAATGTGAAGGTTACCCTGAACTTCATGATGCAGAGGGCTAAAACTCCGAATTGTTCTGCTCCAGTAATTTGCCACTTGAACTAAAAAAAACTGTTGCTTTTGCTTTTGGCCTCTGTCACGGTCTCTCTGGCAGAGGGCAGCATTACACAAACACACGAGCTTGTTGATTATAATGTAATGTTATAAGCAGTTACTTTATTTAGGCAATTGCCAGGAAAAAGCTTTAGAGCCAGTAGAAATTAACAGTTGGAAAAAACACACAGAGCTCTAAAATTTAAACTGAACAAACTTTAAATATTGATTTGGCTTTGCTATAGTTAATAGCACTCATTAATGTTTCTCAGATCATATGCAAATTAAGAAAACTGAACTGAGCATAAGATTATTTGTTCTTCTTGGCGAAAGACAAGCTTCTTTCTATTCTTCTGCAAGTAAAAGAAACGTATCTTGGATAAGTTAAACAAAAATGATAATTAAATATTTCCATGTTGGAGACCTGAACATATCCCATCATTTCCCGCTTCTGGTAACTTAGCTTAAACAGGTAAGCCTTAGCTCATGCTCCTGTGAGGAAAGTTCACAGATTTCACTATCTCCTCTTCCTGCAAAACAACTGGGATGTTAGCTAGCTAAAAGTGCGTGTAAGCACGCTTTTTGTGATGTCATGAACATTATCTGCAAGAAAACTGGCTGCCTCTTCCCCCACTAACTTGAGCTGATCCACTGATGCCAGCTGACATATCCTAGTGCACTGAGGCCTTCTGTGCCACTATAGCCCGACTAGTGCATTCACAGAACTACAGGCACCAGGAAACACGCCACTGTAAGAGCCAAAGGATGTTTGTTCCAAACAGTGTTTCAAGTCTAAGGAGACACCTGAAAACTCAGCTTGTTTTCTTCTGCCTTATGCATTATCGCACATTTATGATGTATATGGCAGAAGACACTCCAGATGTGTTTCCAGGTCTGTGTTCAAGTTATACAAGTAAACATCAGCGAGACATTTTTAACCGATATTGGTAAAGAGACAGACACGACACAGTAAGAAAGAGCACACTGACTTCATAGAGTGGAGATACACTACTCTTAGAAATCTTAAGTACATCCTACATTTTTGTCTCCTAACTACAAATGAACGAAGAACTGTGGATTTTAGAAATACACTCACATAGATACAATTTTTGTTGCACATGCACAGCAATATTCACTTCCCAAGACTGTTTTTTATACAAAGTCCTAGGTGCTTTCCATTGAATACACAGCCTGCACCCTGCACAGCGTTTTCTGGCTCCTACAGCACAGATAATACGAGTTCTTACTCTACGACATCAGCATGCACATACAAATCCCCTAAAAAGCTGTATAAGAAATCACTTTAGCATTATGCCGGTAAGCTATTTCTAAGAGTGAAATGATAAGAGTCTGGAAACTTCCCAGCTGCAAATTTTGTCTTCCTTAAGAAGCTGTGGGGACATCTTGCCACCTTCAGCCCGAAGCCTTGGGGTGACACTCAGAATGTCATTCAAAGCTTGGTGCCCCTTTGTGGACCCCCCTCGGGCAGATGGGAAGGGCAGGAGGGGAAGGGAAGGGAGAAAGGGGCGACAGAGCAGCGGGGAGCTGAACACTAGCTTACAAACAGAGAACAGAATCACGTAACAACACTGGACCAATGGACTCCAAGACACATTGACAAGACAGATGGACACAGACAAGACCTAAGATAGCTACCGAGAAATAAAAAAAAAAGAGCAAAAACCTCATAAAATAAAGTAGATATATAACGCTGAGGCTGCAAGAAGCAGCCAGCGGTACTGGCATAAGTCTTCCAAAAAGAAGAAATTATAATACAAGTCGAAATTAAAATTGAAACGATATCCCCCCAAACCATACACTACGGACTTGCTCGATTAGCCTGAACGCGTAGCTCTGATGAAACACAAGATGGCGTCATCACAGCCCATGCACCGATTAATGAAGGCCATGGTTAGTTAAATCAGCTACACTACGGCATGCCATAAAAATGATCTTGCACTGACCCAGAAATAAAAGATACGACAGATACTCTGCATTGCAATAAAATTCTTTTTATGCCATCTGCGGTTTGTAGGGCTTTCTTTGTTGGAAGAATTTTTCCTGGGAAAACGGAGGGGTAAAGGGGAGTCTTTTTTTCCTTCTAGGTGTTTTGGGTATTTTTTTTTTCTCTGAACTTAATTAAAAAAAAAAAGGGAAAAGGGAAAAGACAGGATAGAGACTTTGCAGGAGTTTAAAAAAAGGTAAGGAGAATAAGAAATAAAAACAAAGGAGGGGTAAGGATCTTCATTCTTTTACACACAACTTTCTTGGGATGTCTGAAAATGTGGATTTCTTAAGGATGGCAAGAAAAGATTTTGTTGCCTTTATTGGTTTGCAGATCTATATCTCTTTCTTGAGATGATTAAACCATTATTTTGTTGGAAGAACTCCAAAAATGTAAATTGAAAAGTACAGCAATGATTTTAAAAATTAAAAAATAGCGGTATGGCACCATTACGAGCCGAAAAAAAAGGGAAATAAATATAAAAGAAACTAAAATATCAATCACCAAAAATTCATGCGGCACAAGATGAGGTGAAACGACAGAAAATGTTCTTCAAATATATACAATGTATATATCTATCTATATATACACGGAATATGTGTGTATATATCGATGGATATACCTGTATAATTTTTTTATCCTCCCTGCCCCGCTCTACCCCAAGGCTAATTGGTAGATGAATCTATCAATTAAAAGTAAATAAATAAACAAATAAAAGGAAGAAAGAAAAAATTCCAACAAAAAAGAAATTAACGTGCTTTTTTCACCAAGAAATAACAATATCATGCATCTGTCCACGCCAGCGGATGCCAGGGTTAGATGAAGGCATGAATTTCTGTGTAAACATGTGATTGGATGATAGGGCCACTGCTGATATTGGTCATTTATTACTTCAGCATATGCACATATAGATCTATATGCACACTGTATATATAGTGCATATATAGATAAAGTATCCTCATGGGTGGGGCCTTTGGATCTTACATAGGAGAAAAGATTAATATGCTGAAAACCAAACTCAGTATAAATCCTAACACAAAAAAATTAAAGCCCTGTAAGTCGTCTGCATGACTGATGAGTAAAACTTGTTCCTTTGGGTTTGTTTTGGCCATAAACCGTAGCTAGGAAATTCCATCAAACGAGTGATGCTATTGCACCCTGGAAAGTGTCACAGATGAACATGCCTCCGTCAGGTCCGTATGGCATTCAGCCTGTGAGATGGCAAGCCTACTTCTTTGCGCACTCTGAGGCATGTGCCTAACTTAAAAGGCCATTTCTCGTTCACAGCATTAGAAATGGAGCACAACTCCTGCTTGACAGAGGGAAAGACTGAGGGTAACTGGATACTGGATTTGTGAGGAATGTTTCTCCAAGGAGAGCAATGAAAATTCCCTGGGTGCTTCAAGAAGGTTGATGCAGTTTGTGAAGGACAAGAGTCAAATCAACACTTCTCTTGTGTTGGTTTTGTTTTTGTTTTTGTTTTCCTCAAGATTTCTTCACTTCCAGCATACTGCTTTTTGTACTGCCCTGGCTGCATGTAGATTCCTGGAAGAGAGATTCTGCTTGTTTTCTGAAAACAAATCTCTGACCCAGGCAACCTGCAGGTACCCACTTCTGTAGCTTACATGAGTGGAAGCTGGATAGTCTTAGCCCATAAATCAGGACCCTGAAGTGGATGTGTACAGGCCAGTAAATTACAGATGCAGGCAACATACCTGCAGGATATGTGTTTCTTGTCTATGGGCATATGCTACAAACACTGCAAAAAAAATGTCAATTTTGGCATCTCTATTGCCGTCTCCAGTCCCTCATGGGAAAGGCTTATCAGTCTGATTAGACAATGCCAATCTTGTAACATGTGAAGTCTTTTGGGAAACATGGAATAAATTTCTCTGGGAAAAAAAATCCACACAAAAACATCCCCAAAAAAGCCCCTAGGAAATAGTCGGGCTGATAGGAAGGGAAAGCTGGCAATTGCACCAGGGAAGAAATACGAGCTCTGTCAAGCCAGAGAGCTAGGATGAAGCTCTGCAGACCATCTCTAGAGGGTTCCATTATGGGAGTCAGGCGAACCCATGAGAGATTTGGCCTTACTATTTTGGGTCACACTGTTTTGAATAGTGCAACAAACAGCCTACACTATGATCCTAATCAGCCACCCAGCCAACAGCATCCAGCCTGCCTGGTGCCAGAGCACTGCACTAATGGACATGCTTGGCAGGAACAAAGGCAATGGTATGAGGAGACAGCGGTAGCTGCTATATGGAAGCATAACTAGAATCCTCAATGATTTGAAATCTCAGATCACATTGTAGGGGAACTCCTCATTTGACTGGAAAGAGATAAATGCTTACTTTCGTCATGACAGCACAGTGCTTCCTAGCCAGGAGTAAAGGTATTTCCCTTACAAATCTTTCATCTTCCAAGAGAGGCTGAGTGACCAAAACACCACCCAAGAGCTGTGTTCAAAAACAAAGACTCAGAACCTGGCTTCAGCTTTGAGAAACTTGAATATCTGAGCCTCAGATCTCCCTGGAACAGGCCAGAAGAATCCTGTAGTCATACTAGAGAAAAGCACCATGTTTCTGGTGCAGAAACCAGAAAGTTTTTGAGCACATACTGGGACAAGGGACATTTCCCAAGATAAGAGAGGTACTGCACTTGACTGTAAGTCAAGTTTCTTCAGGGCAGATAAAAAGCTCTGTGCTCTCTGTATCATTTACAGTAAGCCATCTTGGGACAACTAGAGACCTGGGGTTATCTAGGCTTGTAAAATGAATAGAAGGTATTTTTTAAACCTGAACCTGCAATGGCTTCTCTTTCATTACATAAAATACAAATGGGTTCTGGATTCACAGCTCTCATCAGCACCATTTGTTAGAATAATTCCTTATGCATACATATGTGCCTACAGTGGATGCCTGTAGGCTACCTCAGTCAGGAAAGGTCCTGTGGTAGCTCCCATTTTCTAAATAACGGGATCTACGGAAATCCCAACAGAAATCACTTTTGGAAAAGGGGCACAGAGTGGTAGCCAGCCCACTACAGTGAGTGTCTCAAGCTAGTTAGGAAAGTCCTGAGGGGAGCAGAGTAAGGTAATTGCCTTTACACCATCTTCTTTTAAAGTGACGAAAGTGTTCAGATGAAGATCATACACTTAGTGAGATTCAGGACTTGGATCCTACAATCAGAGTTAAGTGGCAATAAGACCTTCCAAATCGTTCTCATACAATATTTAGCCTCAAAGAGGACATGATTTTCTGTCTTTTGAACTATCTTTGAGTACAACAAAACCCAAGTCTTCAAAAGGACTTTGTAGGGTACTGCCTCAGATCCAGGACCAAGAACAAAGTAATATATTTAGATCTTGGGATTTGAATCTGACCCATATGAAATCTGAAAGCTTTTGATTTGCTGGGCAATATTCTCTGCTGCCCCTGTCTTTGTTATTGCACAGTAAGTTCATGTTGATGTATATCCTATCTCACAGCTGCAGGAGTGAGTTCAGCAACTTTTGCATTACGGGACCGTGGCACTGAGGGTGATGGAAGGCCAAGTCCTGTTGTTTGGCAGAAACTCAAGAGCTTCAATAGACACACATTATTAGAGCAACAAAAAGAAGCCTGTGTTGAGTTAGGTCATTTAATTTTCAGTTTGCTGCAAAAGGGATCAGGCAAGTCAGAAGGCAGCATAAAGTACACTGGCCTGTCAAAGAGAACAGGATGAAGGAACTTCAAATGGGACCAATAAAAAAAAAAATCAAATTGAAAAAATACCCAACCCCACACACTATAAAATACAAGCAAGGTAATCCAGATCTTTTCCTTCTATGATATATGCATTAAAGTACTAAATTCTGGCACACGGCCAGAAATCTGACTTGGCTGGTGAAGTGTAAAGGCAAACATATCTGCTCAGTCAAGCCAGCACCACCGGATTTTGATAAGTTGGCTCAGATCGCTTCAGTGCTTCCGAGAAAAATGGGCTATGGGAGTGCTTTGGTACTGGCTGTATTGCAGACACTGTTCTACCTTCCCTAGTTGCACTGGGAATGGAGAAAACAGGAGAGATGAAGAAATCTAAATAAGGAGCACCATAAACTTGTTACTTTTCCTCCTTATTATGATGGAATGAGTCAAGCTTATGCTTTTCAAGCTGCATATCTCTCCTCCTCCTGCCAACTTTGTACACCTGTGCCTGTGAGAGCAGGAAACCTCAAAACCTGGAAGTGTAAATTTTATCAGCAAGGACCATCTGGGAGACTTTTTTTATATATAATCATGCTAACTTTTATTTGCAGTGACAGCAATTCTCAAGAAAAGATTCAGTTTTCAGGGGCTCATGCTGACCACCATCCTACAGAAGAGTAGGGTGCGATAAATGATCCTGGGTGAAATTTTCAAGAATGTCTAGTAGTTTAGGAGAGTACCTTCAGCAGATTTTCAGTGAGTCATATTATTTTACACAGCAGATATTCAAATGTCTGTAGGCACTTATAGCTGCCAACTGTATCGCTAAGCAGGATTTTCAAAGGCAAGTCATTTTAATAAATCCAGTTTTTACCTGTTTGTAGCCTTAGATTTCTAACTGTGTCAGATGTATTTTTAGTCTGGAAATGATGCTCTAAAGCACTCTGAAATTTCACGATAAACATCCTGTTTTACCAAATTTCCCCTCTGACTTTGATTTTTCCACTGGCAACACAAGTTGAAAACATTGCTATTACAATTTTTAGCCATTGAATTAATTGTGATTTCTGCACTCAAACATAAATGACAATAATGTACAAGAGGAGTCTGATAGAGATCTCATTTCCTCTTTTAATTGAAATACGTGGCAATCACAATAAAAAAATAATAAATGAAGGCTTGAAACATTAGTGAAGCTTTAATGAAATGATTCCTATCCATTCACTTGCGTTACACATTAGCCCTTTTAGCATGATCCTATTAATCTCGTGCCTCACTTTCATGATAATCACAGTGCTGGCATTTCATTACTACCTTCACTTAAAATCACAGTACCCACACTGTTTATGCCTCACAATCTAGTATTATTTGGACCAGTTTTCTGCCATATGGGGAGTTGAAAAGCTCACAGACATCTGTGAAAAAAGAGGTGAGAGCAGGTTGTGCTGTTAGCATCAGTCGTTGTGTCACTGCCTTCCCTGTCATCACAGAGAAGTCAAGAGTACAGGTGGAATTTCCCAGCTCCAGGGCAATGTCAATCTCAGGTTACTGCAAGACCAAGTTCTACCAAAAAATGCAGGTATAGCATGACAAATAGAAAAGAAATATGAAAGCACTAGCTTTGGGTGAATTTGAATGTTATTACTGTATTAATCAAATGGCTTCAGGAAACTAGGAACAGAATATTTATAATGTTTCCTTGGTATATTTTAAAGAAAAAAAAAATCCCAAATAAACCAAACCAAAACAACCAAAACAAAACAAAACAACCCAAACCCTAAACTATTTATATGATTCTCTTTTAAGGACAAAAAATTCTAACCAGACTCCCTCTTTTTCTTTTAAATGTACACAGAAATTCGATGATGTCTGTTCTCTATTATTGAAATGCTTAACTCATGGCAAGCCTCAAAAAAGAAGACTTGAAAAAGCCTGTAAGAAATAAAATAGACTGCAGTTGCCTGCTGGATATCACATCATATATCTCACCAGAAAGAAAAGCCATCAATTTATCAAAATGTATCTGAAAAGGAGAAGTTGAGTCAGTTCCACATGGCCAGTCCTTCTGACTCTTTAATGGATACATTTTGAAGCATCACTGCAGATAACAGGGCAAGAATTGCTACTAATTTTGTTATGTTAGAACTACTTTTTTGTTAGAACTACTTTTTGGTGCTCCCCAATTTCTTTGGGCTCACAGGAAACAAAATTAGTATAAATACACTACCATGTTAACTGTATTAAAAATCCCATGGACAGATGTATCCTCTCACAGCCGATCTTCAGAGCAGTCAAAGATTAAAAAATGCTAGTAACTTTTTTTATCTTCTGTTTTTCAACCACTGTCCCTTCTCACTTCATAAATCTTTATTTTGTCACATGCCACATTGATATTTTTGCTTTTCCACTGTGTCAGTGAAGTAATTTCTACAAACTTGAACTATTAATTGGTTGGGATCACTTTCAGGAAGTTTGGCTTTCCACACAAACAACTTTATATTAATCAAATAGTGACTATGCATCTGTGTTTTGCTGTTGCCAAGTCCATGGGATCTGATGCTTGGTTGTATAATTTTTATTTATATATATATATT